>NC_088401.1:3355167-3390167 GCF_034236695.1 Oncorhynchus nerka | reverse complement strand
AATTAATTCTAAAACTCGCAGGCAGCCAGTGCAGAGACCATTAAACTGGTGTAATGTGTTCTCTGTCTGGTCTTGGTCAGTACCCTGCAGCATTCTGTATGTTTTACAGTACAGAGACCATTAAACTGGTGTAATGTGTTCTCTGTCTGGTCCTGGTCAGTACCCTGCAGCATTCTGTATGTTTTACAGTGCAGAGACCATTAAACTGGTGTAATGTGTTCTCTGTCTGGTCCTGGTCAGTACCCCCTGCAGCATTCTGTAATGTTTTAGCAGTGCAGAGACCATTAAACTGGTGTAATGTGCATTCTGTATGTTTTCAGTGCAGAGACCATTAAACTGGTGTCTGGTCTGTCTGGTCAGTCAGTACCCTGCAGCATTCTGTATGTTTTACAGTACAGAGACCATTAAACTGGTGTAATGTGTTCTCTGTCTGGTCCTGGTCAGTACCCTGCAGCATTCTGTATGTTTTACAGTACAGAGACCATTAAACTGGTGTAATGTGTTCTCTCTGGTCCTGGTCAGTACCCTGCAGCATTCTGTATGTTTTACAGTGCAGAGACCATTAAACTGGTGTAATGTGTTCTCTGTCTGGTCTTGGTCAGTACCCTGCAGCATTCTGTATGTTTTACAGTACAGAGACCATTAAACTGGTGTAATGTGTTCTCTGTCTGGTCCTGGTCAGTACCCTGCAGCATTCTGTATGTTTTACAGTGCAGAGACCATTAAACTGGTGTAATGTGTTCTCTGTCTGGTCCTGGTCAGTACCCTGCAGCATTCTGTATGTTTTACAGTGCAGAGACCATTAAACTGGTGTAATGTGTTCTCTCTCTCTCTGGTCCTGGTCAGTACCCTGCAGCATTCTGTATGTTTTACAGTACAGAGACCATTAAACTGGTGTAATGTGTTCTCTGTCTGGTCCTGGTCAGTACCCTGCAGCATTCTGTATGTTTTACAGTACAGAGACCATTAAACTGGTGTAATGTGTTCTCTCTGGTCCTGGTCAGTACCCTGCAGCATTCTGTATGTTTTACAGTGCAGAGACCATTAAACTGGTGTAATGTGTTCTCTGTCTGGTCCTGGTCAGTACCCTGCAGCATTCTGTATGTTTTACAGTGCAGAGACCATTAAACTGGTGTAATGTGTTCTCTGTCTGGTCCTGGTCAGTACCCTGCAGAATTCTGTATGTTTTACAGTGCAGAGACCATTAAACTGGTGTAATGTGTTCTCTGTCTGGTCCTGGTCAGTGCCCTGCAGCATTCGGTATGTTTTACAGTACAGAGACCATTAAACTGGTGTAATGTGTTCTCTGTCTGGTCCTGGTCAGTACCCTGCAGCATTCTGTATGTTTTACAGTGCAGAGACCATTCAACTGGTGTAATGTGTTCTCTGTCTGGTCTTGGTCAGTACCCTGCAGCATTCTGTATGTTTTACAGTACAGAGACCATTAAACTGGTGTAATGTGTTCTCTGTCTGGTCCTGGTCAGTACCCTGCAGCATTCTGTATGTTTTACAGTGCAGAGACCATTAAACTGGGTGTACCCTGCAGCATTCTGTATGTTTTCTCTGTCTGGTGTAATGGTCTGTCTGGTCCTGGTCAGTACCCTGCAGCATTCTGTATGTTTTACAGTACAGAGACCATTAAACTGGTGTAATGTGTTCTCTGTCTGGTCCTGGTCAGTACCCTGCAGCATTCTGTATGTTTTACAGTGCAGAGACCATTAAACTGGTGTAATGTGTTCTCTGTCTGGTCCTGGTCAGTACCCTGCAGCATTCTGTATGTTTTACAGTGCAGAGACCATTAAACTGGTGTAATGTGTTCTACATTTACATTTACATTTAAGTCATTTAGCAGACGCTCTTATCCAGAGCGACTTACAAATTGGTGCTTTCACCTTATGACATCCAGTGGAACAGCCACTTTACAATAGTGCATCTAGGTCTTTTAAGGGGGGGAGAAGGATTACTTTATCCTATCCTAGGTATTCCTTAAAGAGGTGGGGTTTCAGGTGTCTCCGGAAGGTGGTGATTGACTCCGCTGTCCTGGCGTCGTGAGGGAGTTTGTTCCACCATTGGGGGGCCAGAGCAGCGAACAGTTTTGACTGGGCTGAGCGGGAACTGTACTTCCTCAGTGGTAGGGAGGCGAGCAGGCCAGAGGTGGATGAACGCAGTGCCCTTGTTTGGGTGTAGGGCCTGATCAGAGCCTGGAGGTACTGAGGTGCCGTTCCCCTCACAGCTCCGTAGGCAAGCACCATGGTCTTGTAGCGGATGCGAGCTTCAACTGGAAGCCAGTGGAGAGAGCGGAGGAGCGGGGTGACGTGAGAGAACTTGGGAAGGTTGAACACCAGACGGGCTGCGGCGTTCTGGATGAGTTGTAGGGGTTTAATGGCACAGGCAGGGAGCCCAGCCAACAGCGAGTTGCAGTAATCCAGACGGGAGATGACAAGTGCCTGGATTAGGACCTGCGCCGCTTCCTGTGTGAGTCAGGGTCGTACTCTGCGGATGTTGTAGAGCATGAACCTACAGGAACGGGCCACCGCCTTGATGTTATTTGAGAACGACAGGGTGTTGTCCAGGATCACGCCAAGGTTCTTAGCGCTCTGGGACGAGGACACAATGGAGTTGTCAACCGTGATGGCGAGATCATGGAACGGGCAGTCCTTCCCCGGGAGGAAGAGCAGCTCCGTCTTGCCGAGGTTCAGCTTGAGGTGATGATCCGTCATCCACACTGATATGTCTGCCAGACATGCAGAGATGCGATTCGCCACCTGGTCGTCAGAAGGGGGAAAGGAGAAGATTAATTGTGTGTCGTCTGCATAGCAATGATAGGAGAGACCATGTGAGGTTATGACAGAGCCAAGTGACTTGGTGTATAGCGAGAATAGGAGAGGGCCTAGAACAGAGCCCTGGGGGACACCAGTGGTGAGAGCACGTGGTGAGGAGACGGATTCTCGCCACGCCACCTGGTAGGAGCGACCTGTCAGGTAGGACGCAATCCAAGCGTGGGCCGCGCCGGAGATGCCCAACTCGGAGAGGGTGGAGAGGAGGATCTGATGGTTCACAGTATCGAAGGCAGCCGATAGGTCTAGAAGGATGAGAGCAGAGGAGAGAGAGTTAGCTTTAGCAGTGCGGAGCGCCTCCGTGATACAGAGAAGAGCAGTCTCAGTTGAATGACTAGTCTTGAAACCTGACTGATTTGGATCAAGAAGGTCATTCTGAGAGAGATAGCGGGAGAGCTGGCCAAGGACGGCACGTTCAAGAGTTTTGGAGAGAAAAGAAAGAAGGGATACTGGTCTGTAGTTGTTGACATCGGAGGGATCGAGTGTAGGTTTTTTCAGAAGGGGTGCAACTCTCGCTCTCTTGAAGACGGGAGGGACGTAGCCAGCGGTCAGGGATGAGTTGATGAGCGAGGTGAGGTAAGGGAGAAGGTCACCGGAGATGGTCTGGAGAAGAGAGGAGGGGATAGGGTCAAGCGGGCAGGTTGTTGGGCGGCCGGCCGTCACAAGAAGCGAGATGTCATCTGGAGAGAGAGGGGAGAAAGAGGTCAGAGCACAGGGTAGGGCAGTGTGAGCAGAACCAGCGGTGTCGTTTGACTTAGCAAACGAGGATCGGATGTCGTCGACCTTCTTTTCAAAATGGTTGACGAAGTCATCTGCAGAGAGGAGGGAGGGGGAGGGGAGGAGGATTCAAGAGGGAGGAGAAGGTGGCAAAGAGCTTCCTAGGGTTAGAGGCAGATGCTTGGAATTTAGAGTGGTAGAAAGTGGCTTTAGCAGCAGAGACAGAGGAGGAAAATGTAGAGAGGAGGGAGTGAAAGGATGCCAGGTCCGCAGGGAGGCGAGTTTTCCTCCATTTCCGCTCGGCTGCCCGGAGCCCTGTTCTGTGAGCTCGCAATGAGTCGTCGAGCCACGGAGCGGGAGGGGAGGACCGAGCCGGCCTGAAGGATAGGGGACATAGAGAGTCAAAGGATGCAGAAAGGGAGGAGAGGAGGGTTGAGGAGGCAGAATCAGGAGATAGGTTGGAGAAGGTTTGAGCAGAGGGAAGAGATGATAGGATGGAAGAGGAGAGAGTAGCGGGGGAGAGAGAGCGAAGGTTGGGACGGCGCGATACCATCCGAGTAGGGGCAGTGTGGGAAGTGTTGGATGAGAGCGAGAGGGAAAAGGATACAAGGTAGTGGTCGGAGACTTGGAGGGGAGTTGCAATGAGGTTAGTGGAGGAACAGCATCTAGTAAAGATGAGGTCGAGCGTATTGCCTGCCTTGTGAGTAGGGGGAAGGTGAGAGGGTGAGGTCAAAAGAGGAGAGGAGTGGAAAGAAGGAGGCAGAGAGGAATGAGTCAAAGGTAGACGTGGGGAGGTTAAAGTCGCCCAGAACTGTGAGAGGTGAGCCGTCCTCAGGAAAGGAGCTTATCAAGGCATCAAGCTCATTGATGAACTCTCCGAGGGAACCTGGAGGGCGATAAATGATAAGGATGTTAAGCTTGAAAGGGCTGGTAACTGTGACAGCATGGAATTCAAAGGAGGCGATAGACAGATGGGTAAGGGGAGAAAGAGAGAATGACCACTTGGGAGAGATGAGGATCCCGGTGCCACCACCCCGCTGACCAGAAGCTCGGGGTGTGCGAGAGCACGTGGGCGGACGAAGAGAGAGCAGTAGGAGTAGCGGTGTTGTCTGTGGTGATCCATGTTTCCGTCAGAGCCAAGAAGTCGAGGGACTGGAGGGAGGCATAGGCTGAGATGAACTCTGCCTTGTTGGCCGCAGATCGGCAGTTCCAGAGGCTACCGGAGACCTGGAACTCCACGTGGGTCGTGCGCGCTGGGACCACCAGATTAGGGTGGCCGCGGCCATGCGGTGTGGAGCGTTTGTATGGTCTGTGCAGAGAGGAGAGAACAGGGATAGACAGACACATAGTTGACAGGCTAGAGAAGAGGCTACGCTAATGCAGAGGAGATTGGAATGACAAGTGGACTACACGTCTCGAATGTTCAGAAAGTTAAGCTTACGTAGCAAGAATCTAATTGACTAAAATGATTAAAATGATACAGTACTGCTGGGGTAGGCTAGCTGCGTTGTTGACACTACCCTAATCAAGTCGTACCGTTGAGTGTGAAGTTTCTACAATGCTGCTTTTCGGGAGCTAGCTGGCTAGCTAGCAGTGTTCTCTGTCTGGTCCTGGTCAGTACCCTGCAGAATTCTGTATGTTTTACAGTGCAGAGACCTTTAAACTGGTGTAATGTGTTCTCTGTCTGGTCCTGGTCAGTACCCTGCAGCATTCTGTATGTTTTACAGTGCAGAGACCATTAAACTGGTGTAAAGTGTTCTCTCTCTCTGGTCCTGGTCAGTACCCTGCAGCATTCTGTATGTTTTACAGTACAGAGACCATTAAACTGGTGTAATGTGTTCTCTGTATGGTCTTGGTCAGTACCCTGCAGAATTCTGTATGTTTTACAGTTGACCAACAGCTTTCTTGGCTAGACCAGACAGCATTTTGCGTCTCTCTCTATCAGCCCGAGAGAAAAACGGCCACATCTTGGCAATGTTCCTCAGGTGGTAAAAATATATATTTTGGTCAGATTCCTAATGTGTCATTTGAAATTTAGTTCAGAATCTTAAATAACACAGAGCTTTTTTCCCCCTGGTGGTCTGTCTTTATTGCCCGCGAATTAAATGTTCTCTCTCTTTGCTTCGGCCTGATTTAGCTGGAGGAAGTTGTGAGCCATCCAAGTATCTAAATCATTAATAAAGTCTAATAATTTTGCATCTGCGTTGGCTCTAATATAATTTATCACTTCAACTAAGGCTGTCTCTGTGCTGTGGTGGGCACAAAAACCAGACTGGATTTTTTTTTTTATACAGTTGGCACTTAAACAATAATTCAGTTGTTTGAACACCAATTTTTCCAGAATGTTGCTTATAAATGGAAGGTTGGAGAGTGTCTGAGAGCTAAAAAATCTATATTACTTTTCCCCAGAAGCTGTTTCATCATAGGAGTTTTTAGTGCAGTGGGGAAAGTGACTGTGAACAGGAAGTGATTAAAGATAGTTTGCACCACTTCAGATATGCACTTTTAAGAAGTGTTTTGAGGAAGGTGGTAAGGATAGGTTCGAGAAGGCATGTAAGAAGGCTTTAAGTTGTGTTTCTCTTTCCTGAGCATGTCTGTGGCAACCATTGTCAACCAGTTGGATTTCATGTGATGGACATGAACAAAATAGTCCAAATAGTTTGAAGTGAAATGAAAACAATAACAGGTTTAAATTATTATTTTCTTAAATTTAAAACAGAAAAGTGGTGAGTGCATATGTCTTCATGAAGCCCCTAAATAAGAATCCCCTAAATAAGAATCCCCTAAATAAGAATCCCTAAATAAGAAGCCCCTAAATAAGAAGCCCCTAAATAAGAATCCCCTAAATAAGAAGCCCCTAAATAAGATGCCCCTAAATAAGAATCCCCTAAATAAGAATTCCCTAAATAAGAAGCCCCTAAATAAGAAGCCCTTGCTATGAAGCCCTTAAATAAGATCTGGAAGCAACCAATTACCTTCAGAAGTCACATAATTAGTTAAATAAAGTCCACCTGTGTGCAATATAAGTGTCACATGATATCAGTATATATACACCTGTTCTGAAAGGCCCCAGAGTCTGCAACACCACTAAGCAAGGGTCACCATGAAGACCAAGGAGCTCTCCAAACAGATCAGGGACAAAGTTGTGGAGAAGTACAGATCAGGGTTGGTGGTATAGTGGGTTACCTGGTACAGATCAGGGTTGGTGGTATAGTGGGTTACCTGGTACAGATCAGGGTTGGTGGTATAGTGGGTTACCTGGTACAGATCAGGGTTGGTGGTATAGTGGGTTACCTGGTACAGATCAGGGTTGGTGGTATAGTGGGTTACCTGGTACAGATCAGGGTTGGTGGTATAGTGGGTTACCTGGTACAGATCAGGGTTGGTGGTATAGTGGGTTACCTGGTACAGATCAGGGTTGGTGGTATAGTGGGTTACCTGGTACAGATCAGGGTTGGTGGTATAGTGGGTTACCTGGTACAGATCAGGGTTGGTGGTATAGTGGGTTACCTGGTACAGATCAGGGTTGGTGGTATAGTGGGTTACCTGGTACAGATCAGGGTTGGTGGTATAGTGGGTTACCTGGTACAGATCAGGGTTGGTGGTATAGTGGGTTACCTGGTACAGATCAGGGTTGGTGGTATAGTGGGTTACCTGGTACAGATCAGGGTTGGTGGTATAGTGGGTTACCTGGTACAGATCAGGGTTGGTGGTATAGTGGGTTACCTGGTACAGATCAGGGTTGGTGGTATAGTGGGTTACCTGGTACAGATCAGGGTTGGTGGTATAGTGGGTTACCTGGTACAGATGGTGGTATAGTGGGTTACCTGGTACAGATCAGGGTTGGTGGTATAGTGGGTTACCTGGTACAGATCAGGGTTGGTGGTATAGTGGGTTACCTGGTACAGATCAGGGTTGGTGGTATAGTGGGTTACCTGGTACAGATCAGGGTTGGTGGTATAGTGGGTTACCTGGTACAGATCAGGGTTGGTGGTATAGTGGGTTACCTGGTACAGATCAGGGTTGGTGGTATAGTGGGTTACCTGGTACAGATCAGGGTTGGTGGTATAGTGGGTTACCTGGTACAGATCAGGGTTGGTGGTATAGTGGGTTACCTGGTACAGATCAGGGTTGGTGGTATAGTGGGTTACCTGGTACAGATCAGGGTTGGTGGTATAGTGGGTTACCTGGTACAGATCAGGGTTGGTGGTATAGTGGGTTACCTGGTACAGATCAGGGTTGGTGGTATAGTGGGTTACCTGGTACAGATCAGGGTTGGTGGTATAGTGGGTTACCTGGTACAGATCAGGGTTGGTGGTATAGTGGGTTACCTGGTACAGATCAGGGTTGGTGGTATAGTGGGTTACCTGGTACAGATCAGGGTTGGTGGTATAGTGGGTTACCTGGTACAGATCAGGGTTGGTGGTATAGTGGGTTACCTGGTACAGATCAGGGTTGGTGGTATAGTGGGTTACCTGGTACAGATCAGGGTTGGTGGTATAGTGGGTTACCTGGTACAGATCAGGGTTGGGTTATAAAAACACATCAGAAACTTTGAATATTAAACTCCATTATCAAACAATGTAAAGAATATGGCACCACAACAAACCTACCAAGATAGAGCCGCCCACCAAAACTCACAGACAAGGCAAGTAGGACATTAATCATAGAGGCAACAAAGAGACCAAAGATAACCCTGAAGGAGCTGCTAAGCTCCACAGCGGAGATTGGAGTATGTGTCCATTGGACCACTTTGTCGTACACTCCACAGAACTGGGCATTATAGAAGAGTGGCCAGAAAAAAAGCAATTGTTTAAAGGAAAAAATAACCAAACACGTTTGGTGTTCGCCAAAAGGCATGTGGGAGACTCCCCAAACATGGAGGAAGGTACTCTGGTCAGATGAGACTAAAATTTAGCTTTTTGGCCATCAAGGAAAACGCAATGTCTGGCTCAAAGCCCACACCTCTCATCACCCCGAGACCCTATCCCCAGAGTGAAGCATGTTGGTGGCAGCATCATGCTGTTGGGATGTTTTTCATTGGCAGGGACAGGGAAACTGGTCAGAATTTAAGGAATGATGGATGGTGCTAAATATAGGGAAATTATTGAGGGAAACCGGTTTCGGTCTTTCAGAGATTTGAGACTGGGACGGAGGTTCACCTTCCAGCAGGACAATGACCCTAAGCATACTGCTAAAGCAACACTTGAGTGGTTAAAGAAAAACATTTAAATGTCTTGGAATGGCCCAATCAAAGCCCAGACCTCAATCCAATTGAGAATCTGTGGTATGACTGCAGTACACCAGCAGAATCCATCCAACTTGAAGGAGCTGGTGCAGTTTAGCCTTGAAGAATTGGCAAAAATCCCAGTTGCTAGATGTGCCAAGCTTAAAGAGACATATCCCAAGAGACGTGCAGCTGTAATTGCTGAAAAAGTTGGCTCTACAAAGTATTGACTTCAGGGACGGTGAATAGTTATGCAAGCTCATTTTTTGGGGTCTTATTACTTGTTTGTTTCACAACAAACCATATTTTGCGCCTTCAGAGTGGTAGGCATGTTGTGTAAATCAAATGATACAAACCCCCCAAAAATCTATTTTAATTCCAGGTTGTAAGGCCACAAAATAGGAAAATGGCCAAGGGGGCTGAATATTTTCGCAAACGACTGTATTGTTTCTTAATAATACATTCAGTATTACCCTGTTCTATGGGCAGGAAATTCACATAAATCCCCAGAGGTGATCAGAAAAAGCAACATCCACAATAGAGGATATGTCTAAAGAAAGCCCCTTGGCAATAACCAGGTCTAGAGTATGGATGTGGTTATGGGTGGGCCCAGTAGAAAGCCCCTTGGTATTAACCAGGTCTAGAGTATGGATGTGGTTATGGGTGGGCCCAGACGAAAGCCCCTTGGTATTAACCAGGTCTAGAGTATGGATGTGGTTATGGGTGGGCCCAGTAGAAAGCCCCTTGGTAATAACCAGGTCTAGAGTATGGATGTGGTTATGGGTGGGCCCAGGAGAAAGCCCCTTGGTCTTAACCAGGTCTAGAGTACGGCTGTGGTTATGGGTGGCCCCAGAAGAAAGCCCCTTGGTATTAACCAGGTCTAGAGTATGGATGTGGTTATGGGTGGGCCCAGTAGAAAGCCCCTTGGTAATAACCAGGCCTAAAGTATGGATGTGGTTATGGGTGGGCCCAGGAGAAAGCCCCTTGGTATTAACCAGGTCTAGAGTACGGCTGTGGTTATGGGTGGCCCCAGGAGAAAGCCCCTTGGTATTAACCACGTCTAGAGTACGGCTGTGGTTATGGGTGGCCCCAGAAGAAAGCCCCTTGGTATTAACCAGGTCTAGAGTATGGATGTGGTTATGGGTGGGCCCAGTAGAAAGCCCCTTGGTAATAACAATGTCCAGAGTATGGCTGTGGTTATGTGTGGGCCCGATAACATGTTGGATAAAGTCCATAGAGCTCTAAATAAGAGCAGGGAGGAGAGGAGGAGAGTGGGATCAGGGAGGAGAGGAGGAGAGTGGGATCAGGGAGGAGAGGAGGAGAGTGGGATCAGGGGCAGTTCATTTCCAACACCAACACCCATGGATCAGTGCTGTTAAGGCCATCCGTAAAACTACCTGCTTACGAAGAACAAGACTTACTTAAGGTCTGACAGAGAAATACAGAGAGAGAGAGCGAGAGAGTGTGGAAGCACGTTCACAGTCAGTCCACTGACACCTCTATCACATTACAGCAATATCACACTCTACTTGTACAGAGCTATCAATCATGAGGTATAAAAGCCAAAGGAACTGAATAATATTGAAAGATGCTATAGATGGAAGCAAAATAGTGTGGAAATCTACCAAAAAACTATTAGGCAACAACAAAATCAATCCTTTCTAGACAATTTCCTGGACAAATAGTTTCACTGTAATAGTGAAGGTGTAGACTTAGCAGTAGAAAACTTAAACAGTATATTTGACCTCTCAGCTTCCCTATCACATCTGAAATTGTCAAGCAGACAACCTAAGAAAATGAACAACAATGACAAATTGGTTGATGAAGAATGAAAAAAACCTAAGAATGAAATTGAGAAACATATCCAGCCAAAAACATAGAGACCCAGAAAAACTGATTCTTAGCCTTAACAATTTATTTTATTTTTAATTTAACTAGGCAATTCAGTTAAGAACAAATTCTTATTTAAAATGACTGCCTACAAACAGTGGGTTAACTGCCTTGTTCAGGGGCAGAATGACAAACGTTTACCTTGTTAGCTCAGGTATTCGATCTAGCAACCTTTCGGTTACTGGCCCAATGCTCTAACCACTATGCTACCTGCCGCCCCATATGGTGCATCACTTAAACAATACAGAAATACACAACAGAAAAAGAAGGAACAGCACATCAAAAATCAGCTCAATGTAATTGTGGAATCCATAGAATCGAACCACTTCTAGGATAAATGGGAAACACTAAACAAACAACTCTAAGGCGTATCTATCCAAAATGGAGATGTACGGGTAAACCATTTCTCCAATCTGTTTGGCTCTATAACAAAGAACAAACAGCAACAACATCTACATGATCAAGTACAACACTTAGAATCAACTATTAAAGACTACCAGAACCCACTGGATTATCCAATTACATCGATTGAACTACAGGACAAAACACAAATCCTCCAACCCAAAGAGTCCTGTGGGGTTGATGGTATGCTAAATTAAATGTTAAAATATACAGACAACGTATTCCAACTGGCTATACTTAAACTCTTTAAGATCATCCTCAGCTCTCGCACCTTCCCCAATATTTGGGACCATTACACGAAAGTGTAATTTTGAACCCAATAAATGCAGAGGAATCTGCGGCAACTTTGGGAAAATCTTCCGCATTATCAATTACAGCGAAAAAAGTGTTCTGAGCAAATGTCAATCAAATGATGGTGTGACAGACCATGAATTCATTCTGCACGCCTTAGTTGCCAAACAAACCAAATAAAAGGCAAAGTCTTCACATTTTTTGTTGTTTTCAGAAAAGCTTTCGACTCAATTTGGCATGAGTCTGCTAAACAAATGGAAAGTGGAGAACATAAAACATAATGAAATCCATTCGACATAAAAAACATATGACAAAAAAAATCAAATCCATGTACACAAACAACAAGTTTAAAATGGACAAAAAACAGACACATTTCTCTATACAGGGCCGTGGGGTGAGACAAGGATGTACCTTAAGCCCCCACCCTCTTTAACACATGTATCAACATATTGGCGAGGGCACAAGAACAATCTGGAGCACCCGGCCTCGCCCTACTAGAATCTAAAGTCAAATGTCTATTGTTTGCTGTTGATCTGGTGCTTCTATCCCCAACCAAGATGGTGCTGACAGATATGGCAGCTCTGTTTCTAGCTCCTAAGAAACTTTGCAGTATTTCTTTTTTTGTGTTATTTCTTATTAGCCCAGAAATTGTTTTGTGTTATTAAGTACAGCCGGAAAGAACTTTTGGATATCAGAGAGGAGGTAACTCACCAGCAAATATGACTTTCCTATATTGGATCCCTTTGTTCAGAATTGTTACATCAAGACCTGGAGTCCAGACGACGGTATCCTGGAGAGGGTCTCATGGGGGATACAGTATCAAATCAAATCAAATGTATTTATATAGCGCTTCGTACATCAGCTGATATCTCAAAGTACTGTACAGAAACCCAGCCTAAAACCCCAAACCGCAAGCAATGCAGGTGTAGAAGCACGGTGGCTAGGAAAAACTCCCTAGAAAGGCCAAAACCTAGGAAGAAACCTAGAGAGGAACCAGGCTATGAGGGGTGGCCAGTCCTCTTCTGGCTGTGCCGGGTGGAGATTATAACAGAACATGGCCAAGATGTTCAAATGTTCATAAATGACCAGCATGGTCAAATAATAATAATCACGGGCAGAACAGTTGAAACTGGAGCAGCAGCACGGTCAGGTGGACTGGGGACAGCAAGGAGTCATCATGTCAGGTAGTCCTGGGGCATGGTCCTAGGGCTCAGGTCCTCCGAGAGAGAGAAAGAAAGAGAGAAAGAGAGAATTAGAGAGAGCATACTTAAATTCACACAGGACACCGGATAGAACAGGATAAGTACTCCAGATATAACAAACTGACCCTAGCCCCCCGACACATAAACTACTGCAGCATAAATACTGGAGGCTGAGACAGGAGGGGTCAGGAGACACTGTGGCCCCATCCAATGACACCCCCGGACAGGGCCAAACAGGAAGGATATAACCCCACCCACTTTTCCAAAGCACAGCCCCCACACCACTAGAGGGATATCTTCAACCACCAACTTACCATCCTGAGACAAGGCCGAGTATAGCCCACAAAGATCTCCGCCACGGCACAACCCAAGAGGGGGCGCCAACCAAGACAGGAAGATCACATCAGTGACTCAACACACTCAAGTGACGCACCCCTCCTAGGGACGGTATGAAAGAGCCCTAGTAAGCCAGTGACTCAGCCCCTGTAATAGGGTTAGAGGCAGAGAATCCCAGTGGAAAGAGGGGAACCGTCCAGGCAGACACAGCAAGGGCGGTTCGTTGCTCCAGAGCCTTCACACTTCTGGGCCAGACTACACTCAATCATATGACCCACAGAAGAGATGAGTCTTCAGTAAAGACTTAAAGGTTGAGACCGAGTTTGCGTCTCTCACATGGGTAGGCAGACCATTCCATAAAAATGGAGCTCTATAGGAGAAAGCCCTGCCTCCAGCTGTTTGCTTAGAAATTCTAGGGACAATTAGGAGGCCTGCGTCTTGTGACCGTAGCGTACGTGTAGGTATGTACTGCAGGACGAAATCAGAGAGATAGGTAGGAGCAAGCCCATATAATGCTTTGTAGGTTAGCAGTAAAACCTTGAAATCAGCCCTTGCCCTGACAGGAAGCCAGTGTAGGGAGGCTAGCACTGGAGTAATATGATCACATTTTTGTGTTCTAGTCAGTATTCTAGCAGCCGTATTTAGCAATAACTGAAGTTTATTTAGTACTTTATCCAGGTAGCCGGAAAGTAGAGCATTGCAGTAGTCTAACCTAGAAGTGACAAAAGCATAGATACATTTTTCTGCATAATTTTTGGACAGAAAGTGCAACTGCATCTAGGGTATTGCGCAAGGTTAAATTGAGTTCCTCAGTTAGGTGGTTAACCTCTTCAACCTATGGGGGCGCTATGTCATTATTGGATAAAAAAAACGTGCCTGTTTTAAGCGTAATATTTTGTCACGAAAAGATGCTCGACTATGCATATAATTGCCAGCTTTGGAAAGAAAACACTCTGACGTTTTCAAAACTGCAAAGATATTATCTGTTGAGTGCCCCAGAACTGATCTTACAGGCAAAACCAAGATGAAACTTCAAACAGGAAATGAGCAGGATTTTTGAGGCTCTGTTTTTCATTGTCTCCTTATATGGCTGTGAAAGCGCCATGAATGAGCCTGCCCTTTCTATCGTTTCTCCAAGTTGTCTGCAGCATTGTGATGTATTTGTAGGCATATCATTGGAAGATTGGCCATAAGAGACTACATTTGCCAGGGGGCCATCCGGTGTCTTTTGTCTAAATTGGTGCGCAATTGTCAGCAACACTCATTTTACCATGGGATACAGAAGCAGAAGCACACTTCCAGGAACGATACATCATTGAAGAGATATGTGAAAAACACCTTGAGGATTGGTTCTAAAACAACGTTTGCCATGTTTCAGTCGATATTATGGAGTTAATTTGGAAAAAAGTTTGGCGTTTGGATAACTGAATTTACGTTTTTTTTTTTGGTAGCCAAACATGACGCACCAAACGGACCGATTTCTCCTGCACAAAAATCTTTCAGGAAAATCTGAACATTTGCTATCTAACTGAGAGTCTCCTCATTGAAAACATCCGAAGTTCTTCAAAGGTAAATGATTTATTGAATGTTTTTGCTGGTTTTTGTGAAAATGTTGCCTGCTAATGCTAACGCTAAATGCTAATGCTAAATGCTAATGCTAAATGCTAATGCTAAACGCTAAATGCTAACGCTAAATGCTAATGCTAAATGCTAATGCTAAATGCTAATGCTAACGCTAAATGCTAACGCTAAATGCTAACGCTAAATGCTAACGCTAAATGCTAATGCTAACGCTAAATGCTAACGCTAAATGCTAATGCTAACGCTAAATGCTAACGCTAAATGCTAATGCTAAATGCTAATGCTAACGCTAAATGCTAACGCTAAATGCTAATGCTAAACGCTAAAGCTAAATGCATGAATAGTTAACGTTGCGTTATGGTAATGGACTGTCAGATTGTCCGTTCGTAAATTCAGAGCGTTTCGCTTTTCAGATTGCACAGCGGACTCTCTGGCCGATGAGTTTACTGACCCCGGCCATATTTAACAGGTGTTGAGTGTTCTTAATTAAATTAAATAATAACTAATTAATAATTAACTTAATTTATTCTGCTCTCTCTGACACACTCAGACGAGAGTGCTCTGAATCGGAGAAGACTGAATTTACGAACGCACCCTAAATGGTCACATGCATAGTGGAGTGTTTTTAAGACATGTAGCTAGATAATGTTTTTTTTACCATGTTTAGAGCTAGTTAGGTAAACAGTGAATCATCATTTGAAATCAAAATAAAATGTTATTGGTCACATACACATGGTTAGCAGATGTTATTGGTCACATGGTTAGCAGATGTTATTGCTCACATAGTTAGCAGATGTTATTGGTCCCATTCACATGGTTAGCAGATGTTATTGGTCACATGGTTAGCAGATGTTATTGCTCACATAGTTAGCAGATGTTATTGGTCCCATTCACATGGTTAGCAGATGTTATTGGTCACATGGTTAGCAGATGTTATTGGTCACATAGTTAGCAGATGTTATTGGTCCCATTCACATGGTTAGCAGATGTTATTGGTCACATGGTTAGCAGATGTTATTGCTCACATAGTTAGCAGATGTTATTGGTCCCATTCACATGGTTAGCAGATGTTATTGGTCACATGGTTAGCAGATGTTATTGGTCACATAGTTAGCAGATGTTATTGGTCACATACACATGGTTAGCAGATGTTATTGGTCCCATTCACATGGTTAGCAGATGTTATTGGTCACATGGTTAGCAGATGTTATTGGTCACATAGTTAGCAGATGTTATTGGTCCCATTCACATGGTTAGCAGATGTTATTGCGAGTGTAGCGAAATATTTGTGCTTCTTATTCTGATAGTGCATCTGACAGTGCATCAATATCTAACAACTCCACAACAACTACCTAATACACACAAATCTAAATAAAGGAATGGAATGGAAAGGAAAAAGAACATGTAAATATATGGATGAGCAATGACAGATCGACAGTAGATGTTATAAAATACTGATGAGATGAGAAATGCAAGATATGTAAACATTATTAAAGTGGCATTATTAAAGTGACTAGTGATCAATTAATTAATTAAAGTGACTATTCATCAAAGTGACATGTGAGTCTGTTCAGAATGTCTCCCTGCTCATGCATGTTTTACTACCCCCCCACTTGATGAAAATGGACGATGAGGAATGACTGGCGACCGACTTCTGACGGGCAAATACTGGATGAATGTTTGAGTAGAAGCGCCACCATGAGTAGAAGCGCCACCATGAGTAGAAGCATGTGTCACAACTCATGACATTACTACCCTGCATGGATGCAGTTTATCACAGTGCCATCCGTTTTGTCACTAAAGCACCTTATACCACCCACCACTGCGACTTGTATGCTCTAGTCGGCTGGCCCTCGCTACATATTCGTCGCCAGACCCCCTGGCTCCAGGTCATCTACAAGTCCATGCTAGGTAAAGCTCCGCCTTATCTCAGTTCACTGGTCACGATGGCAACACCCATCCGTAGCACGCGCTCCAGCAGGTGTATCTCACTGATCATCCCTGAAGCCAACACCTCATTTGGCCGCCTTTCGTTCCAGTTCTCTGCTGCCTGTGACTGGAACGAATTGCAAAAATCGCTGAAGTTGGAGACTTTTATCTCCCTCACCAACTTCAAACATCTGCTATCTGAGCAGCTAACCGATCGCTACAGCTGTACATAGTCTATCAGCAAATAGCCCACCCATTTTTACCTACCTCATCCCCATACTGTTTTTATTTATTTACTTTTCTGCTCTTTTGCACACCAATATCTCTACCTGTACATGACCATCTGATCATTTATCACTCCAGTGTTAATCTTCAAAATTGTAATTATTCGCCTACCTCATGTCTTTTGCACACAATGTATATAGACTCCCCTTTTTTGCTACTGTGTTATTGACTTGTTAATTGTTTACTCCATGTGTAACTCTGTGTTGTCTGTTCACACTGCTTTATCTTGGCCAGGTCGCAGTTGCAAATGAGAACTTGTTCTCAACTAGCCTACCTGGTTAAATAAAGGTGAAATAAAAAATTAAAAAATTGAATCTGCAGGTAGCTAACCAACCAGGTTTAATGTTAGCTAGCTAACATTAGGCTATAGCTAGCCAAGCAAATGGCAAAATTTGAAACATGACATATCTGATAATGTAGCTAGCCAGACTATCTTACCCCTACAGAGCATTCATGGGTGGACACGTCTCCTGTCGGATGCCATGGTTGCCCTTAGTTTGAGGATGAAATTCCACTGATTTCAAAACAAATTTCTCCAGAAAGTACACTTATGCAGTTTTAATACACAATAAAACAAATTTAAAGCCGTATTAGACAGGATTACCTTACATACTGACCAACTGAAATAGACAGAATGGCAGACCAATCTAGACTCATCTCTCGGCATGTACTTTTCTTTGACTAAACCAGCTAGGCTCGTAATTTAAGAACTACATTCATAATTACAGATGGCATGCAAGTTTATTATTAGTTAAGAATCATATCGCCTCCACCTTACGTGACACCCTAGACCCACTTCAGTTTGCATACCGCCCCAATAGATCCACAGACGATGCAATCAAAATCGCACTGCACACTGCCCTATCCCATCTGGACAAGAGGAATTCCTATGTTCTGAACACCTCCAAAACAAAGGTAATGTGATTTGGTAAGAATAATGCCCCACAGGTGTGATTGCTACCTCTGAGGGTTTAGAGCTTTAGGTAGTTACCTCATACAAGTACTTGGGAGTATGGCTAGACGGTACACTGTCCTTCTCTTAGCACATATCAACGCTGCAGACTAAAGTTAAATCTAGACTTGGTTCCTCTACCCCAATCGCTCCTCTTTCATCCCAGCTGCCAAAGTAACCCTGATTCAGTTGAGCATCCTACCGATGCTAGATTACGGAGACGTCATTTATAGATTGGCAGGTAAGGATGCTCTTGAGCGGCTAGATGTTCTTTACCATTCGGCCATCAGATTTGTCACCAATGCTCCTTATAGGACAAATCACTGCACTCTATACTCCTCTGTAAACTGGTCATAACTGTATACCCATTGCAAGACCCACTGGTTGATGCTTATTTATAAAACCCTCTTAGGCCTGTTCACTCCCCCTATCTGAGATATCTACTGCAGCCCTCATTCTCCACATACAACACCCGTTCTGCCAGTCACGTTCTGTTAAAGGTCCTCAAAGCACACACATCCCTTGGTCGCTCGTCTTTTCAGTTCGCTGCAACTAGCGACTGGAAGGAGCTGCCACGAACACATCCCTGGGTCGCTCGTCTTTTCAGTTCGCTGCAGCTAGCGACTGGAACGAGCTGCCACGAACACATCCCTGGGTCGCTCGTCTTTTCAGTTCGCTGCAGCTAGCGACTGGAACGAGCTGCCACGAACACATCCCTGGGTCGCTCGTCTTTTCAGTTCGCTGCAGCTAGCGACTGGAAGGAGCTGCCACGAACACATCCCTGGGTCGCTCGTCTTTTCAGTTCGCTGCAGCTAGCGACTGGAAGGAGCTGCCACGAACACATCCCTGGGTCGCTCGTCTTTTCAGTTCGCTGCAGCTAGCGACTGGAACGAGCTGCCACGAACACATCCCTGGGTCGCTCGTCTTTTCAGTTCGCTGCAGCTAGCGACTGGAACGAGCTGCCACGAACACATCCCTGGGTCGCTCGTCTATTCAGTTCGCTGCAGCTAGCGACTGGAAGGAGCTGCCACGAACACATCCCTGGGTCGCTCGTCTTTTCAGTTCGCTGCAGCTAGCGACTGGAACGAGCTGCAACAAACACTCCAGCTGGACTGTTTCATCTCCATGTCTTCATTCAAAGACTCAACACTCTTACTGACAGTTGTTGTTTCTTCGCCTGATGTATTGTTGTCTCTACCGTCTTGTCTTTGTCCAATAATGTTTTACAATGTTTTGTGGTGCTACCATGTTGTTGTTATGTTGTATTGCTACCATGTTCTGTTGTCATGTGTTGCTGCCTTGCGGTGTTGTCATGTGTTGCTGCCTTGCTGTGTTGTCATGTATTGCTGCCTTCCTGTGTTGTCATGTGTTGCTGCCTTGCTGTGTTGTCATGTGTTGCTGCCTTGCTATGTTGTCATGTGTTGCTGCCTTGCTGTGTTGTCATGTGTTGCTGCCATGCTGTGTTGTCATGTGTTGCTGCCTTCCTGTGTTGTCATGTGTTGCTGCCTTGCTGTGTTGTCATGTGTTGCTGCCTTGCTATGTTGTCATGTGTTGCTGCCTTGCTATGTTGTCATGTGTTGCTGCCTTGCTGTGTTGTCATGTGTTGCTGCCTTGCTGTGTTGTCATGTGTTGCTGCCTTGCTGTGTTGTCATGTGTTGCTGCCTTGCTGTGTTATCATGTGTTGCTGCCTTGCTGTGTTGTCATGTGTTGCTGCCTTGCTATGTTGTCATGTGTTGCTGCCTTGCTATGTTGTCATGTGTTGCTGCCATGCTGTGTTGTCATGTGTTACTGCCATGCTGTGTTGTCATGTGTTGCTGCCTTCCTGTGTTGTCATGTGTTGCTGCCTTGCTGTGTTGTCATGTGTTGCTGCCTTGCTGTGTTGTCATGTGTTGCTGCCTTGCTATGTTGTCATGTGTTGCTGCCTTGATGTGTTGTCATGTGTTGCTGCCTTGCTATGTTGTCATGTGTTGCTGCCTTGCTGTGTTGTCATGTGTTGCTGCCTTGCTGTGTTGTCATGTGTTGCTGCCTTGCTGTGTTGTCATGTGTTGCTGCCTTGCTATGTTGTCATGTGTTGCTGCCTTGCTGTGTTGTCATGTGTTGCTGCCTTGCTATGTTGTCATGTGTTGCTGCCTTGCTGTGTTGTCATGTGTTGCTGCCTTGCTATGTTGTCATGTGTTGCTGCCTTGCTGTGTTGTCATGTGTTGCTGCCTTGCTATGTTGTCATGTGTTGCTGCCTTGCTGTGTTGTCATGTGTTGCTGCCATGCTGTGTTGTCATGTGTTGCTGCCTTCCTGTGTTGTCATGTGTTGCTGCCTTGCTATGTTGTCATGTGTTGCTGCCTTGTTGTGTTGTCATGTGTTGCTGCCTTGCTGTGTTGTCATGTGTTGCTGCCTTGCTGTGTTGTCATGTGTTGCTGCCTTGCTGTGTTGTCATGTGTTGCTGCCTTGCTGTGTTGTCATGTGTTGCTGCCTTGCTGTGTTGTCATGTGTTGCTGCCTTGCTGTGTTGTCATGTGTTGCTGCCTTGCTATGTTGTCATGTGTTGCTGCCTTGCTGTGTTGTCATGTGTTGCTGCCTTGCTATGTTGTCATGTGTTGCTGGCTTGCTATGTTGTCATGTGTTGCTGCCTTGCTGTGTTGTCATGTGTTGCTGCCTTGCTGTGTTATCATGTGTTGCTGCCTTGCTGTGTTGTCATGTGTTGCTGCCTTGCTGTGTTGTCATGTGTTGCTGCCTTGCTGTGTTGTCATGTGTTGCTGCCTTGCTATGTTGTTGTCTTGCGTCTCTCTTTATACAGTGTTGTGTTTTCTCTCGTCGTTGTATTTATTTTTAATTCCTGCCCGTCACCGCAGGAGGCCTTTTGCCTTTTGATAGGCAGTCATTGTAAATACAAATTTGTTCTTAACTCACTTGCCTAGATAAATAAATGTTAAATAAAATAAAACAGAAATGTAAGAATGCCGTTCAAGCCGGCAAGTGATGTAACACTTAAACCCGGTTACACAACCCTGCACCTCAGAGGCTGCTACCCTATGTACATAGACATGGAATCACTGGTCACTTTAATAATGGAACACTAGTCACTTTAATAATGTTTACATACTGCTTTACTCATCTCATGTGTATGTACTGTTTTTTAGTCTACTGTATTTTAGTCAATGCTACTCCTACATTGCCTGTCCTAATATTTATATGTTTCTTAACTCCATTCTTTTACTTTAGATTTGTGAGTATTGTTGTGAATTGTTAGATATTACTGCGCTGTTGGCGGTAGGAACACAAGCATTTCACTTACACCCGCAAAAAACATCTGCTAAATATGTGTATGTGACCAAAACAATCTGATTTGAATAGATTTTGAAACATGCGTCAGGTAGGTTCATGTAGGCTTTGTCAAGAGAGAAGAAGAGAAAGGATAAGAGAGATTTGAGGGCAGAGGGGGAGAAAGAGAGAAGAAGAGAGATACGTTTTTCATTTCAATGACAGTAGGGAACAGAGGATGGAAGAGGAGAGGAGAATAGAAGAATAGAGAGAGAGAGAGAGAGAGAGAGAGAGAGAGAGAGAGATTAGTGGTTGAAGCCAGCTGCCAAATGATGCCCTTGATTGCCTGTGTTCTCGTTTGGAAACAGAAGGTGTGAGGGTGATTAGACCGAGGCTCCAGACCGGGGCTCCAGCACTGATGAACAGATGCTGATAACAAAGACCATGTTCATTGTGGTTAATAGTCAGGCACTGCCAGGCAGGGTTGGCTGGCTCACTGGCTGCTGAGGATAGGGGAAAAAACCTGCCTCCATAGCTCTTCTCCTCTCCTCCTCCTCTTCCTCCTCCTCCTCATCTTTTCCTTCTCCTCCTCCTTCTCCTTCTTCTTCTCCTTCTTCTCCTTCTTCTCCTCCTCTCCCCCTCCTCCTCCTCCTCATCATCCTCTCCCTTCATGAGAGAGAGATATGCTCTCTACACTAATGTTTGGGCTGTACAATAACATAATGAGCCTGGTATTTGCAAGAAAAGGTAATGATAATCAGTCACAGGGACGGAGTGGAGGGAGGATGGTACGGTACAGGGGAATGATGGTTCTGCCTGTAGGAGTGGAGGGAGGATGGTACGGTACAGGGGAATGATGGTTCTGCCTCTAGGAGTGGAGGGAGGATGGTGTGGTACAGGGGAATGATGGTTCTGCCTCTAGGAGTGGAGGGAGGATGGTACGGTACAGGGGAATGATGGTTCTGCCTCTAGGAGTGGAGGGAGGATGGTACGGTACAGGGGAATGATGGTTCTGCCTGTAGGAGTGGAGGGAGGATGGTGTGGTACAGGGGAATGATGGTTCTGCCTCTAGGAGTGGAGGGAGGATGGTACGGTACAGGGGAATGATGGTTCTGCCTCTAGGAGTGGAGGGAGGATGGTGTGGTACAGGGGAATGATGGTTCTGCCTCTAGGAGTGGAGGGAGGATGGTACGGTACAGGGGAATGATGGTTCTGCCTCTAGGAGTGGAGGGAGGATGGTACGGTACAGGGGAATGATGGTTCTGCCTGTAGGAGTGGAGGGAGGATGGTGTGGTACAGGGGAATGATGACCAGGTGGCGAATCGCATCTCTGCATGTCTGGCAGATATATCAGTGTGGATGACGGATCACCACCTCAAGCTGAACCTCGGCAAGACGGAGCTGCTCTTCCTCCCGGGGAAGGACTGCCCGTTCCATGATCTCGCCATCACGGTTGACAACTCCATCGTGTCCTCCTCCCAGAGCGCTAAGAACCTTGGCGTGATCCTGGACAACACCCTGTCGTTCTCAACTAACATCAAGGCGGTGGCCCGTTCCTGTAGGTTCATGCTCTACAACATCCGCAGAGTACGACCCTGCCTCACACAGGAAGCGGCGCAGGTCCTAATCCAGGCACTTGTCATCTCCCGTCTGGATTACTGCAACTCGCTGTTGGCTGGGCTCCCTGCCTGTGCCATTAAACCCCTACAACTCATCCAGAACGCCGCAGCCCGTCTGGTGTTCAACCTTCCCAAGTTCTCTCACGTCACCCCGCTCCTCCGCTCTCTCCACTGGCTTCCAGTTGAAGCTCGCATCCGCTACAAGACCATGGTGCTTGCCTACGGAGCTGTGAGGGGAACGGCACCTCAGTACCTCCAGGCTCTGATCAGGCCCTACACCCAAACAAGGGCACTGCGTTCATCCACCTCTGGCCTGCTCGCCTCCCTACCACTGAGGAAGTACAGTTCCCGCTCAGCCCAGTCAAAACTGTTCGCTGCTCTGGCCCCCCAATGGTGGAACAAACTCCCTCACGACGCCAGGACAGCGGAGTCAATCACCACCTTCCGGAGACACCTGAAACCCCACCTCTTTAAGGAATACCTAGGATAGGATAAAGTAATCCTTCTCACCCCCCCGCCCTTAAAAGACCTAGATGCACTATTGTAAAGTGGCTGTTCCACTGGATGTCATAAGGTGAAAGCACCAATTTGTAAGTCGCTCTGGATAAGAGCGTCTGCTAAATGACTTAAATGTAAATGTAAAATGGTTCTGCCTCTTGGAGTGGAAGGCGGATGGTACGGTACAGGGGAATGATGGTTCTGCCTCTAGGAGTGGAAGGAGGATGGTAGGGTACAGGGGAATGATGGTTCTGCCTCTAGGAGTGGAAGGAGGATGGTGTGGTACAGGGGAATGATGGTTCTGCCTCTAGGAGTGGAGGGAGGATGGTACGGTACAGGGGAATGATTGTTCTGCCTCTACGAGTGGAGGGAGGATGGTACGGTACAGGGGAATGATGGTTCTGCCTGTAGGAGTGGAGGGAGGATGGTGTGGTACAGGGGAATGATGGTTCTGCCTGTAGGAGTGGAGGGAGGATGGTGTGGTACAGGAGAATGATGGTTCTGCCTCTAGGAGTGGAGGGAGGATGGTGTGGTACAGCGGAATGATGGTTCTGCCTGTAGGAGTGGAGGGAGGATGGTGTGGTACAGGGGAATGATGGTTCTGCCTCTAGGAGTGGAGGGAGGATGGTGTGGTACAGGGGAATGATGGTTCTGCCTCTAGGAGTGGAGGGAGGATGGTACGGTACAGGGGAATGATGGTTCTGCCTCTAGGAGTGGAAGGAGGATGGTAGGGTACAGGGGAATGATGGTTCTGCCTCTAGGAGTGGAGGGAGGATGGTGTGGTACAGGGGAATGATGGTTCTGCCTGTAGGAGTGGAGGGAGGATGGTGTGGTACAGGGGAATGATGGTTCTGCCTCTAGGAGTGGAGGGAGGATTGTACGGTACAGGGGAATGATGGTTCTGCCTCTAGGAGTGGAGGGAGGATGGTGTGGTACAGGGGAATGATGGTTCTGCCTCTAGGAGTGGAGGGAGGATGGTACGGTACAGGGGAATGATGGTTCTGCCTCTAGGACTGGAGGGAGGATGGTACGGTACAGGGGAATGATGGTTCTGCCTGTAGGAGTGGAGGGAGGATGGTGTGGTACAGGGGAATGATGACCAGGTGGCGAATCGCATCTCTGCATGTCTGGCAGACATATCAGTGTGGATGACGGATCACCACCTCAAGCTGAACCTCGGCAAGACGGAGCTGCTCTTCCTCCCGGGGAAGGACTGCCCGTTCCATGATCTCGCCATCACGGTTGACAACTCCATCGTGTCCTCCTCCCAGAGCGCTAAGAACCTTGGCGTGATCCTGGACAACACCCTGTCGTTCTCAACTAACATCAAGGCGGTGGCCCGTTCCTGTAGGTTCATGCTCTACAACATCCGCAGAGTACGACCCTGCCTCACACAGGAAGCGGCGCAGGTCCTAATCCAGGCACTTGTCATCTCCCGTCTGGATTACTGCAACTCGCTGTTGGCTGGGCTCCCTGCCTGTGCCTGTGCCATCAGAAACTTTCTGTCCAAAAATGATGCAGAAAAATTAATCCATGCTTTTGTCACTTCTAGGTTAGACTACTGCAATGCTCTATTTTCCGGCTACCCGGATAAAGCACTAAATAAACTTCAGTTAGTGCTGAATACGGCTGCTAGAATCCTGACTAGAACCAAAAAATTTGATCATATTACTCCAGTGCTAGCCTCTCTACACTGGCTTCCTGTCAAAGCAAGGGCTGATTTCAAGGTTTTACTGCTAACCTACAAAGCATTACATGGGCTTGCTCCTACCTATCTCTCTGATTTGGTCCTGCCGTACATACCTACACGTACGCTACGGTCACAAGACGCAGGCCTCCTAATTGTCCCTAGAATTTCTAAGCAAACAGCTGGAGGCAGGGCTTTCTCCTATAGAGCTCCATTTTTATGGAACGGTCTGCCTACCCATGTCAGAGACGCAAACTCGGTCTCAACCTTTAAGTCTTTACTGAAGACTCATCTCTTCAGTGGGTCATATGATTGAGTGTAGTCTGGCCCAGGAGTGGGAAGGTGAACGGAAAGGCTCTGGAGCAACGAACCGCCCTTGCTGTCTCTGCCTGGCCGATTCCCCTCTTTCCACTGGGATTCTCTGCCTCTACCCTGTTACGGGGCTGAGTCACTGGCTTACTGGGGCTCTCTCATGCCGTCCCTGGGGGGTGCGTCACCTGGGTGGGTTGATTCACTGTTGTGGTCGGCCTGTCTGGGTTGGCGCCCCCTTGGGTTGTGCCGTGGCGGAGATCTTTGTGGGCTATACTCGGCCTTGTCTCAGGATGGTAAGTTGGTGGTTGAAGATATCCCTCTAGTGGTGTGGGGGCTGTGCTTTGGCAAAGTGGGTGGGGTTATATCCTTCCTGTTTGGCCCTGTCCGGGGTGTCCTCGGATGGGGCCACAGTGTCTCCTGACCCCTCCTGTCTCAGCCTCCAGTATTTATGCTGCATTAGTTTATGTGTCGGGGGCTAGGGTCAGTTTGTTATATCTGGAGTACTTCTCCTGTCCTATTCGGTGTCCTGTGTGAATCTAAGTGTGCGTTCTCTAATTCTCTCCTTCTCTCTTTCTTTCTCTCTCTCGGAGGACCTGAGCCCTAGGACCATGCCCCAGGACTACCTGACATGATGACTCCTTGCTGTCCCCAGTCCACCTGGCCATGCTGCTGCTCCAGTTTCAACTGGCCTGGGCCCTAGGACCATGTCCCAGGACTACCTGACATGATGACTCCTTGCTGTCCCCAGTCCACCTGGCCATGCTGCTGCTCCAGTTTCAACTGTTCTGCCTTACTATTATTCAACCATGCTGGTCATTTATGAACATTTGAACATCTTGGCCACGTTCTGTTATAATCTCCACCCGGCACAGCCAGAAGAGGACTGGCCACCCCACATATGCTCTCTCTAATTCTCTCTTTCTTTCTCTCTCTCGGAGGACCTGAGCCCTAGGACCGTGCCCCAGGACTACCTGACATGATGACTCCTTGCTGTCCCCAGTCCACCTGACTGTGCTGCTGCTCCAGTTTCAACTGTTCTGCCTTATTATTATTCGACCATGCTGGTCATTTATGAACATTTGAACATCTTGGTCATGTTCTGTTATAATCTCTACCCGGCACAGCCAGAAGAGGACTGGCCACCCCACATAGCCTGGTTCCTCTCTAGGTTTCTTCCTAGGTTTTGGCCTTTCTAGGGAGTTTTTCCTAGCCACCGTGCTTTTACACCTGCATTGTTTGCTGTTTGGGGTTTTAGGCTGGGTTTCTGTACAGCACTTTGAGATATCAGCTGATGTACGAAGGGCTATATAAATAAATTTGATTTGATTTGATTTGATTTGATTAAACCCCTACAACTCATCCAGAACGCCGCAGCCCGTCTGGTGTTCAACCTTCCCAAGTTCTCTCACGTCACCCCGCTCCTCCGCTCTCTCCACTGGCTTCCAGTTGAAGCTCGCATCCGCTACAAGACCATGGTGCTTGCCTACGGAGCTGTGAGGGGAACGGCACCTCAGTACCTCCAGGCTCTGATCAGGCCCTACACCCAAACAAGGGCACTGCGTTCATCCACCTCTGGCCTGCTCGCCTCCCTACCACTGAGGAAGTACAGTTCCCGCTCAGCCCAGTCAAAACTGTTCGCTGCTCTGGCCCCCCAATGGTGGAACAAACTCCCTCACGACGCCAGGACAGCGGAGTCAATCACCACCTTCCGGAGACACCTGAAACCCCACCTCTTTAAGGAATACCTAGGATAGGATAAAGTAATCCTTCTCACCCCCCGCCCTTAAAAGACCTAGATGCACTATTGTAAAGTGGCTGTTCCACTGGATGTCATAAGGTGAAAGCACCAATTTGTAAGTCGCTCTGGATAAGAGCGTCTGCTAAATGACTTAAATGTAAAATGGTTCTGCCTCTAGGAGTGGAAGGCGGATGGTACGGTACAGGGGAATGATGGTTCTGCCTCTAGGAGTGGAAGGAGGATGGTGTGGTACAGGGGAATGATGGTTCTGCCTGTAGGAGTGGAGGGAGGATGGTGTGGTACAGGGGAATGATGGTTCTGCCTGTAGGAGTGGAGGGAGGATGGTGTGGTACAGGGGAATGATGGTTCTGCCTCTAGGAGTGGAAGGAGGATGGTAGGGTACAGGGGAATGATGGTTCTGCCTCTAGGAGTGGAAGGAGGATGGTAGGGTACAGGGGAATGATGGTTCTGCCTCTAGGAGTGGAAGGAGGATGGTAGGGTACAGGGGAATGATGGTTCTGCCTCTAGGAGTGGAAGGAGGATGGTGTGGTACAGGGGAATGATGGTTCTGCCTCTAGGAGTGGAGGGAGGATGGTACGGTACAGGGGAATGATGGTTCTGCCTCTACGAGTGGAGGGAGGATGGTACGGTACAGGGGAATGATGGTTCTGCCTGTAGGAGTGGAGGGAGGATGGTGTGGTACAGGGGAATGATGGTTCTGCCTGTAGGAGTGGAGGGAGGATGGTGTGGTACAGGAGAATGATGGTTCTGCCTCTAGGAGTGGAGGGAGGATGGTGTGGTACAGCGGAATGATGGTTCTGCCTGTAGGAGTGGAGGGAGGATGGTGTGGTACAGGGGAATGATGGTTCTGCCTCTAGGAGTGGAGGGAGGATGGTGTGGTACAGGGGAATGATGGTTCTGCCTCTAGGAGTGGAGGGAGGATGGTACGGTATGGTTCTGCCTCAGGGGAATGATGGTTCTGCCTCTAGGAGTGGAAGGAGGATGGTAGGGTACAGGGGAATGATGGTTCTGCCTCTAGAATGTGGAGGGAGGATGGTGTGGTACAGGGGAATGATGGTTCTGCCTGTAGGAGTGGAGGGAGGATGGTACGGTACAGGGGAATGATGGTTCTGCCTGTAGGAGTGGAGGGAGGATGGTGTGGTACAGGGGAATGATGACCAGGTGGCGAATCGCATCTCTGCATGTCTGGCAGACATATCAGTGTGGATGACGGATCACCACCTCAAGCTGAACCTCGGCAAGACGGAGCTGCTCTTCCTCCCGGGGAAGGACTGCCCGTTCCATGATCTCGCCATCACGGTTGACAACTCCATCGTGTCCTCCTCCCAGAGCGCTAAGAACCTTGGCGTGATCCTGGACAACACCCTGTCGTTCTCAACTAACATCAAGGCGGTGGCCCGTTCCTGTAGGTTCATGCTCTACAACATCCGCAGAGTACGACCCTGCCTCACACAGGAAGCGGCGCAGGTCCTAATCCAGGCACTTGTCATCTCCCGTCTGGATTACTGCAACTCGCTGTTGGCTGGGCTCCCTGCCTGTGCCTGTGCCATCAGAAACTTTCTGTCCAAAAATGATGCAGAAAAATTAATCCATGCTTTTGTCACTTCTAGGTTAGACTACTGCAATGCTCTATTTTCCGGCTACCCGGATAAAGCACTAAATAAACTTCAGTTAGTGCTGAATACGGCTGCTAGAATCCTGACTAGAACCAAAAAATTTGATCATATTACTCCAGTGCTAGCCTCTCTACACTGGCTTCCTGTCAAAGCAAGGGCTGATTTCAAGGTTTTACTGCTAACCTACAAAGCATTACATGGGCTTGCTCCTACCTATCTCTCTGATTTGGTCCTGCCGTACATACCTACACGTACGCTACGGTCACAAGACGCAGGCCTCCTAATTGTCCCTAGAATTTCTAAGCAAACAGCTGGAGGCAGGGCTTTCTCCTATAGAGCTCCATTTTTATGGAACGGTCTGCCTACCCATGTCAGAGACGCAAACTCGGTCTCAACCTTTAAGTCTTTACTGAAGACTCATCTCTTCAGTGGGTCATATGATTGAGTGTAGTCTGGCCCAGGAGTGGGAAGGTGAACGGAAAGGCTCTGGAGCAACGAACCGCCCTTGCTGTCTCTGCCTGGCCGATTCCCCTCTTTCCACTGGGATTCTCTGCCTCTACCCTGTTACGGGGCTGAGTCACTGGCTTACTGGGGCTCTCTCATGCCGTCCCTGGGGGTGCGTCACCTGGGTGGGTTGATTCACTGTTGTGGTCGGCCTGTCTGGGTTGGCGCCCCCCTTGGGTTGTGCCGTGGCGGAGATCTTTGTGGGCTATACTCGGCCTTGTCTCAGGATGGTAAGTTGGTGGTTGAAGATATCCCTCTAGTGGTGTGGGGGCTGTGCTTTGGCAAAGTGGGTGGGGTTATATCCTTCCTGTTTGGCCCTGTCCGGGGTGTCCTCGGATGGGGCCACAGTGTCTCCTGACCCCTCCTGTCTCAGCCTCCAGTATTTATGCTGCATTAGTTTATGTGTCGGGGGCTAGGGTCAGTTTGTTATATCTGGAGTACTTCTCCTGTCCTATTCGGTGTCCTGTGTGAATCTAAGTGTGCGTTCTCTAATTCTCTCCTTCTCTCTTTCTTTCTCTCTCTCGGAGGACCTGAGCCCTAGGACCATGCCCCAGGACTACCTGACATGATGACTCCTTGCTGTCCCCAGTCCACCTGGCCATGCTGCTGCTCCAGTTTCAACTGGCCTGGGCCCTAGGACCATGTCCCAGGACTACCTGACATGATGACTCCTTGCTGTCCCCAGTCCACCTGGCCATGCTGCTGCTCCAGTTTCAACTGTTCTGCCTTACTATTATTCAACCATGCTGGTCATTTATGAACATTTGAACATCTTGGCCACGTTCTGTTATAATCTCCACCCGGCACAGCCAGAAGAGGACTGGCCACCCCACATATGCTCTCTCTAATTCTCTCTTTCTTTTCTCTCTCGGAGGACCTGAGCCCTAGGACCGTGCCCCAGGACTACCTGACATGATGACTCCTTGCTGTCCCCAGTCCACCTGACTGTGCTGCTGCTCCAGTTTCAACTGTTCTGCCTTATTATTATTCGACCATGCTGGTCATTTATGAACATTTGAACATCTTGGTCATGTTCTGTTATAATCTCTACCCGGCACAGCCAGAAGAGGACTGGCCACCCCACATAGCCTGGTTCCTCTCTAGGTTTCTTCCTAGGTTTTGGCCTTTCTAGGGAGTTTTTCCTAGCCACCGTGCTTTTACACCTGCATTGTTTGCTGTTTGGGGTTTTAGGCTGGGTTTCTGTACAGCACTTTGAGATATCAGCTGATGTACGAAGGGCTATATAAATAAATTTGTTTTGATTTGATTTGATTTGATTAAACCCCTACAACTCATCCAGAACGCCGCAGCCCGTCTGGTGTTCAACCTTCCCAAGTTCTCTCACGTCACCCCGCTCCTCCGCTCTCTCCACTGGCTTCCAGTTGAAGCTCGCATCCGCTACAAGACCATGGTGCTTGCCTACGGAGCTGTGAGGGGAACGGCACCTCAGTACCTCCAGGCTCTGATCAGGCCCTACACCCAAACAAGGGCACTGCGTTCATCCACCTCTGGCCTGCTCGCCTCCCTACCACTGAGGAAGTACAGTTCCCGCTCAGCCCAGTCAAAACTGTTCGCTGCTCTGGCCCCCCAATGGTGGAACAAACTCCCTCACGACGCCAGGACAGCGGAGTCAATCACCACCTTCCGGAGACACCTGAAACCCCACCTCTTTAAGGAATACCTAGGATAGGATAAAGTAATCCTTCTCACCCCCCCGCCCTTAAAAGACCTAGATGCACTATTGTAAAGTGGCTGTTCCACTGGATGTCATAAGGTGAAAGCACCAATTTGTAAGTCGCTCTGGATAAGAGCGTCTGCTAAATGACTTAAATGTAAATGTAAAATGGTTCTGCCTCTAGGAGTGGAAGGCGGATGGTACGGTACAGGGGAATGATGGTTCTGCCTCTAGGAGTGGAAGGAGGATGGTGTGGTACAGGGGAATGATGGTTCTGCCTGTAGGAGTGGAGGGAGCATGGTGTGGTACAGGGGAATGATGGTTCTGCCTGTAGGAGTGGAGGGAGGATGGTGTGGTACAGGGGAATGATGGTTCTGCCTCTAGGAGTGGAAGGAGGATGGTAGGGTACAGGGGAATGATGGTTCTGCCTCTAGGAGTGGAAGGAGGATGGTGTGGTACAGGGGAATGATGGTTCTGCCTGTAGGAGTGGAGGGAGGATGGTGTGGTACAGGGGAATGATGGTTCTGCCTGTAGGAGTGGAGGGAGGATGGTGTGGTACAGGGGAATGATGGTTCTGCCTCTAGGAGTGGAGGGAGGATGGTGTGGTACAGGGGAATGATGGTTCTGCCTGTAGGAGTGGAGGGAGGATGGTGTGGTACAGGGGAATGATGGTTCTGCCTCTAGGAGTGGAGGGAGGATGGTGTGGTACAGGGGAATGATGGTTCTGCCTCGAGGAGTGGAGGGAGGATGGTACGGTACAGGGGAATGATGGTTCTGCCTCTAGGAGTGGAAGGAGGATGGTAGGGTACAGGGGAATGATGGTTCTGCCTCTAGGAGTGGAGGGAGGATGGTGTGGTACAGGGGAATGATGGTTCTGCCTGTAGGAGTGGAGGGAGGATGGTGTGGTACAGGGGAATGATGGTTCTGCCTCTAGGAGTGGAGGGAGGATGGTACGGTACAGGGGAATGATGGTTCTGCCTCTAGGAGTGGAGGGAGGATGGTAGGGTACAGAGGAACGATGGTTCTGCCTCTAGGAGTGGAAGGAGGATGGTAGGGTACAGAGGAACGATGGTTCTGCCTCTAGGAGTGGAGGGAGGATGGTACGGTACAGGGGAATGATGGTTCTGCCTCTAGGAGTGGAGGGAGGATGGTAGGGTACAGGGGAACGATGGTTCTGCCTCTCGGAGTGGAGGGAGGATGGTAGGGTACAGGGGAACGATGGTTCTGCCTCTAGGAGTGGAGGGAGGATGGTACGGTACAGGGGAATGATGGTTATACATGTCTTAGCTGGGTTCATTCAGTATATACAGGATCGTAAAGGCTGGATAGGGTTGGAACTAAGGAAACTAAGGGTGTTAACTTTTAGCTTGTGATTGTGTTTAGCTGGTTTTAGAGTTGGAGGGGTGTTAGCAAATCAAGACCATATGTTGGCTTAAATGGGTATCTCTTCATTGTTTACAGTTTGAATCTGACTAGTGTCTAGCAGTTAATGAACTTGCTATTAGCTAAAAGACAAGTAGGAGTGTCTAAAACCCAAATGTATTGTTGTTATATACAGTACTCTCATCTGAAGTGGAACTGAACATCCTGTCCTGTTGAGCAACAGAAGATTACAAACACTATCAGCTACAAGCAGATGGGTCGATGTCTTTCATTTTATTTGACCTTTATATTTAACTAGGCAAGTCAGTTAAAGAACTAATTCTTATTTACAATGACCGCCTGCCCACCCAGCCAAACCCGGATGACACTGGGCCAAACACGGATGACACTGGGCCAAACACGGATGACACTGGGCCAATTGTACGCTGCCCTACGGCAATCACGGCCGGATGTGATGAACATTCTGTCCTGTTGAGTAAGGAAATGGACACCAGTCTTGTATGGGCTAGGTTTCCCGGTAAAACCTGGAGGGTTTTCAAATACATAATCATAAAAAGTATGGATATTAAACATTTAGTGTCTTACATCGGCTTACATTCTTGTTAATCTAACTGCACTGTCCGATATACAGTAGCCATTACAGCGAAAGCATGCCATGCGATTGTTTGAGGAGGGAACACCACATCAAAATATTTTTCCACCGGCACAGGTTTCATAAATTCACAAATAGCGATTAAATATTCACTTACTTTTTGAAAATCTTCCACTGATTTGTATCCAAAGGGTCCCAGCTATAACTAGTAGTGTAGTTTTGTTAGATAAAAATCCTTATTTTTATCCCAAAAAGTCAGTTTAGTTGGCGCCATCGATTTGAGTGATCCAAAGATGCAGAGAAAGGATTCCGAAAATCTAACCCTAAACTTTGATTCAACAAGTCAAAACACATTTCTATTTAATCCTCAGACACCCTGAAATGTCATCAAACTATACAATTTCTCATGTAAAGAAGTATGTTCAATAGGAAACCGATTTTAGGAGGGGCGTCCTGTCTTCATAACGCGTGCAAACACGAATTTCCAAGACTGTGTCCCTGCACTAAAACTGATATTTCTTACTCGTTTTTGAAGTTACAAGCCTGAAACCTTTTTTTTTTTTTTTTACCTTTATTTAACCAGGCAAGTCAGTTAAGAACAAATTGTTATTTTCAATGACTGCCTAGGAACAGTGGGTTAACTGCCTGTTCAGGGGCAGAACGACAGATTTGTACCTTGTCAGCTCGGGGATTTGAACTTGCAACCTTTCGGATACTAGTCCAACGCTCTAACCACTAGGCTACCCTGACGCCCTTGAACATAGACTGCTGCCACGATGTGGAAGCCATAGGAATTGCACCAGGGAACTAATTTTCAGGGTAACTTTATATTTGCCATTCTAAGATGATGGACTCTCAAAAAGAAAAATATGTCTATAACAACATAGGAAACAGACACTAGTCGATAACCACATAGGAAATAGACACTAGTCTATAACGACATAGGAAATACGCACTAGTCTATAACGACATAGGAAATACGCACTAGTCTATAACAACATAGGAAATAGACACTAGTCTATAACAACATAGGAAATATACACTAGTCTATAACAACAAAGAAATTGTCTATAATAGCATAGACACTAGTCTATAACAGCATAGACACTAGTCTATAATAACATAGACACTAGTCTATAACAGCATAGACACTATTCTATAATAGCATAGACACTAGTCTATAATAACATAGACACTAGTCTATAATAGCATAGACACTAGTCTATAATGACATAGACACTAGTCTATAACAGCATAGACACTAGTCTATAATAGCATAGACACTAGTCTATAATAGCATAGACACTAGTCTATAATAGCACAGACACTAGTCTATAATAACATAGACACTAGTCTATAACAGCATAGACACTAGTCTATAATAGCATAGACACTAGTCTATAATAACATAGACACTAGTCTATAATAGCATAGACACTAGTCTATAATAGCATAGCCACTAGTCTATAACAACATAGGAAATATACACTAGTCTATAATAACATAGACACTAGTCTATAACAACATAGACGCTCGTCTATAATAGCATAGACACTAGTCTATAATGACATAGACACTAGTCTATAATAACATAGACACTATTCTATAATAGCATAGACACTAGTCTATAATAACATAGACACTAGTCTATAATAGCATAGACACTAGTCTATAACAACATAGGAAATATACACTAGTCTATAACAACATAGACGCTCGTCTATAATAGCATAGACACTATTCTATAATAGCATAGACACTATTCTATAATAGCATAGACACTAGTCTATAATGACATAGACACTAGTCTATAATAGCATAGACACTATTCTATAATAGCATAGACACTAGTCTATAATAACATAGACACTAGTCTATAATAGCATAGACACTAGTCTATAATAGCATAGACACTAGTCTATAATGACATAGACACTGGTCTATAATAGCATAGACACTAGTCTATAATAGCATAGACACTAGTCTATAACAGCATAGACACTAGTCTATAATAGCATAGACACTATTCTATAATAGCATAGACACTAGTCTATAATGACATAGACACTGGTCTATAATAACATAGACACTAGTCTATAACAACATTCTGCTCAAACACACACACTCACACATACTGCACACACTGCACACACACACACACACACACACACACACACACACACACACACACACGCATACACTCTGCACACACACAAACACACTGCACACACACACATACACACTGCACACACACACTGTACACACACACACACACACACACACACTGCACACACACACACACACACAAATACACACTGCACACACACACACACACACACACACACACAGACACACACACACACACACACACACACACACACAGGCACATCTCAACCAAACAATGGGTGAATAGAGAGGAGAAACAGATCCTCTTGTTGAGAAAAGACAAAG
>NC_088401.1:3270167-3352667 GCF_034236695.1 Oncorhynchus nerka | reverse complement strand
TATTTGTGTTTCTCTCCAGACATTCCTATAATACTGTGTTTCTCTCCAGATGTAACGTTTTTAGGTAATTTTACTGTGTTTCTTCCAGATGTCCATGGTAATTCACTGTGTTTCTCTCCAGATGTAATGGTAATTCACTGTGTTTCTCTCCAGATGTAATTCACTGTGTTTCTCTCCAGATGTAATTCACTGTGTTTCTCTCCAGATGTAATTCACTGTGTTTCTCTCCAGATGTAATGGTAATTCACTGTGTTTCTCTCCAGATGTAATGGTAATTCACTGTGTTTCTCTCCAGATGTAATTCACTGTGTTTCTCTCCAGATGTAATTCACTGTGTTTCTCTCCAGATGTAATGGTAATTCACTGTGTTTCTCTCCAGATGTAATGGTAATTCACTGTGTTTCTCTCCATGTAATGGTAATTCACTGTGTTTCTCTCCAGATGTAATTCACTGTGTTTCTCTCCAGAGTAATGGTAATTCACTGTGTTTCTCTCCAGATGTAATGGTAATTCACTGTGTTTCTCTCCAGATGTAATGGTAATTCACTGTGTTTCTCTCCAGATGTAATGGTAATTCACTGTGTTTCTCTCCAGATGTAATGGTAATTCACTGTGTTTCTCTCCAGATGTAATGGTAATTCACTGTGTTTCTCTCCAGATGTAATGGTAATTCACTGTGTTTCTCTCCAGATGTAATGGTAATTCACTGTGTTTCTCTCCAGATGTAATGGTAATTCACTGTGTTTCTCTCCAGATGTAATGGTAATTCACTGTGTTTCTCTCCAGATGTAATGGTAATTCACTGTGTTTCTCTCCAGATGTAATGGTAATTCACTGGGTTTCTCTCCAGATGTAATGGTAATTCATTGTGTTTCTCTCCAGATGTAATTCACTGTGTTTCTCTCCAGATGTAATTCACTGTGTTTCTCTCCAGATGTAATGGTAATTCACTGTGTTTCTCTCCAGATGTAATGGTAATTCATTGTGTTTCTCTCCAGATGTAATGGTAATTCATTGTGTTTCTCTCCAGATGTAATGGTAATTCACTGTGTTTCTCTCCAGATGTAATGGTAATTCATTGTGTTTCTCTCCAGATGTAATGGTAATTAATTGTGTTTCTCTCCAGATGTAATGGTAATTCACTGTGTTTCTCTCCAGATGTAATGGTAATTCATTGTGTTTCTCTCCAGATGTAATTCACTGTGTTTCTCTCCAGATGTAATGGTAATTCACTGTGTTTCTCTCCAGATCCAGATGTAATGGTAATTCACTGTGTTTCTCTCCAGATGTAATTCACTGTGTTTCTCTCCAGATGTAATTCACTGTGTTTCTCTCCAGATGTAATGGTAATTCACTGTGTTTCTCTCCAGATGTAATGGTAATTCACTGTGTTTCTCTCCAGATGTAATTCACTGTGTTTCTCTCCAGATGTAATTCACTGTGTTTCTCTCCAGATGTAATTCACTGTGTTTCTCTCCAGATGTAATGGTAATTCACTGTGTTTCTCTCCAGATGTAATGGTAATTCACTGTGTTTCTCTCCAGATGTAATGGTAATTCACTGTGTTTCTCTCCAGATGTAATGGTAATTCACTGTGTTTCTCTCCAGATGTAATTCACTGTGTTTCTCTCCAGATGTAATGGTAATTCACTGTGTTTCTCTCCAGATGTAATGGTAATTCATTGTGTTTCTCTCCAGATGTAATTCACTGTGTTTCTCTCCAGATGTAATTCACTGTGTTTCTCTCCAGATGTAATGGTAATTCACTGTGTTTCTCTCCAGATGTAATGGTAATTCACTGTGTTTCTCTCCAGATGTAATGGTAATTCACTGTGTTTCTCTCCAGATGTAATGGTAATTCACTGTGTTTCTCTCCAGATGTAATGGTAATTCATTGTGTTTCTCTCCAGATGTAATGGTAATTCATTGTGTTTCTCTCCAGATGTAATGGTAATTCACTGTGTTTCTCTCCAGATGTAATGGTAATTCATTGTGTTTCTCTCCAGATGTAATTCACTGTGTTTCTCTCCAGATGTAATGGTAATTCACTATGTTTATCTCCAGATGTAATGGTAATTCACTGTGTTTCTCTCCAGAGGTAATGGTAATTCACTGTGTTTCTCTCCAGATGTAATGGTAATTCACTGTGTTTCTCTCCAGATGTAATGGTAATTCACTGTGTTTCTCTCCAGATGTAATTCACTGTGTTTATCTCCAGATGTAATGGTAATTCACTGTGTTTCTCTCCAGATGTAATGGTAATTCATTGTGTTTCTCTCCAGATGTAATGGTAATTCACTGTGTTTCTCTCCAGATGTAATTCACTGTGTTTCTCTCCAGATGTAATTCATTGTGTTCATCTCCAGATGTAATGGTAATTCACTGTGTTTCTCTCCAGATGTAATGGTAATTCACTGTGTTTCTCTCCAGATGTAATTCACTGTGTTTCTCTCCAGATGTAATGGTAATTCACTGTGTTTCTCTCCAGATGTAATGGTAATTCACTGTGTTTCTCTCCAGATGTAATGGTAATTCACTGTGTTTCTCTCCAGATGTAATGGTAATTCACTGTGTTTCTCTCCAAATGTAATGGTAATTCATGATGTAATTCACTGTGTTTCTCTCCAGATGTAATGGTAATTCACTGTGTTTCTCTCCAGATGTAATGGTAATTCACTGTGTTTCTCTCCAGATGTAATGGTAATTCACTGTGTTTCTCTCCAGATGTAATTCATTGTGTTTCTCTCCAGATGTAATTCACTGTGTTTCTCTCCAGATGTAATGGTAATTCACGGTGTTTCTCTCCAGATGTAATTCACTGTGTTTCTCTCCAGATGTAATGGTAATTCACTGTGTTTATCTCCAGATGTAATGGTAATTCACTGTGTTTCTCTCCAGATGTAATGGTAATTCACTGTTTCTCTCCAGATGTAATGGTAATTCACTGTGTTTCTCTCCAGATGTAATGGTAATTCACTGTGTTTCTCTCCAGATGTAATTCATTTTGTTTCTCTCCAGATGTAATGGTAATTCACTGTGTTTCTCTCCAGATGTAATGGTAATTCACTGTGTTTCTCTCCAGATGTAATGGTAATTCACTGTGTTTCTCTCCAGATGTAATGGTAATTCACTGTGTTTCTCTCCAGATGTAATGGTAATTCACTGTGTTTCTCTCCAGATGTAATGGTAATTTGTCAGATGTAATTCATTGTGTTTCTCCAGATGTAATGGTAATTCACTGTGTTTCTCTCCAGATGTAATGGTAATTCACTGTGTTTCTCTCCAGATGTAATGGTAATTCACTGTGTTTCTCTCCAGATGTAATTCACTGTGTTTCTCTCCAGATGTAATGGTAATTCATTGTGTTTCTCTCCAGATGTAATGGTAATTCATTGTGTTTCTCTCCAGATGTAATAATTCACTGTGTTTCTCTCCAGATGTAATGGTAATTCACTGTGTTTCTCTCCAGATGTAATGGTAATTCATTGTGTTTCTCTCCAGATGTAATGGTAATTCATTGTGTTTCTCTCCAGATGTAATTCACTGTGTTTCTCTCCAGATGTAATGGTAATTCACTGTGTTTCTCTCCAGATGTAATGGTAATTCACTGTGTTTCTCTCCAGATGTAATTCACTGTGTTTCTCTCCAGATGTAATGGTAATTCACTGTGTTTATCTCCAGATGTATTGGTAATTCACTGTGTTTATCTCCAGATGTAATGGTAATTCACTGTGTTTCTCTCCAGATGTAATGGTAATTCATTGTGTTTCTCTCCAGATGTAATGGTAATTCATTGTGTTTCTCTCCAGATGTAATGGTAATTCATTGTGTTTCTCTCCAGATGTAATGGTAATTCATTGTGTTTCTCTCAGATGTAATTCACTATGTTTCTCTCCAGATGTAATGGTAATTCACTGTGTTTCTCTCCAGATGTAATGGTAATTCACTGTGTTTCTCTCCAGATGTAATTCATTGTGTTTCTCTCCAGATGTAATGGTAATTCACTGTGTTTCTCTCCAGATGTAATGGTAATTCATTGTGTTTCTCTCCAGATGTATTGGTAATTCACTGTGTTTCTCTCCAGATGTAATGGTAATTCACTGTGTTTCTCTCCAGATGTAATGGTAATTCACTGTGTTTCTCTCCAGATGTAATGGTAATTCACTGTGTTTCTCTCCAGATGTAATTCATTGTGTTTCTCTCCAGATTTAATGGTAATTCACTGTGTTTCTCTCCAGATGTATTGGTAATTCACTGTGTTTATCTCCAGATGTAATGGTAATTCATTGTGTTTCTCTCCAGATGTAATGGTAATTCACTGTGTTTCTCTCCAGATGTAATGGTAATTCACTGTGTTTCTCTCCAGATGTAATTCACTGTGTTTCTCTCCAGATGTAATGGTAATTCATTGTGTTTCTCTCCAGATGTAATGGTAATTCATTGTGTTTCTCTCCAGATGTAATTCACTGTGTTTCTCTCCAGATGTAATTCACTGTGTTTCTCTCCAGATGTAATGGTAATTCATTGTGTTTCTCTCCAGATGTAATGGTAATTCACTGTGTTTCTCTCCAGATGTAATGGTCATTCACTGTGTTTCTCTCCAGATGTAATGGTAATTCACTGTGTTTCTCTCCAGATGTAATTCATTGTGTTTCTCTCCAGATGTAATGGTAATTCACTGTGTTTCTCTCCAGATGTAATGGTAATTCACTGTGTTTCTCTCCAGATGTAATGGTAATTCACTGTGTTTCTCTCCAGATGTAATTCACTGTGTTTCTCTCCAGATGTAATGGTAATTCATTGTGTTTCTCTCCAGATGTAATGGTAATTCATTGTGTTTCTCTCCAGATGTAATTCACTGTGTTTCTCTCCAGATGTAATGGTAATTCACTGTGTTTCTCTCCAGATGTAATGGTAATTCATTGTGTTTCTCTCCAGATGTAATGGTAATTCATTGTGTTTCTCTCCAGATGTAATTCACTGTGTTTCTCTCCAGATGTAATGGTAATTCACTGTGTTTCTCTCCAGATGTAATGGTAATTCACTGTGTTTCTCTCCAGATGTAATTCACTGTGTTTCTCTCCAGATGTAATGGTAATTCACTGTGTTTATCTCCAGATGTATTGGTAATTCACTGTGTTTATCTCCAGATGTAATGGTAATTCACTGTGTTTCTCTCCAGATGTAATGGTAATTCATTGTGTTTCTCTCCAGATGTAATGGTAATTCATTGTGTTTCTCTCCAGATGTAATGGTAATTCATTGTGTTTCTCTCCAGATGTAATGGTAATTCATTGTGTTTCTCTCCAGATGTAATTCACTATGTTTCTCTCCAGATGTAATGGTAATTCACTGTGTTTCTCTCCAGATGTAATGGTAATTCACTGTGTTTCTCTCCAGATGTAATTCATTGTGTTTCTCTCCAGATGTAATGGTAATTCACTGTGTTTCTCTCCAGATGTAATGGTAATTCATTGTGTTTCTCTCCAGATGTATTGGTAATTCACTGTGTTTCTCTCCAGATGTAATGGTAATTCACTGTGTTTCTCTCCAGATGTAATGGTAATTCACTGTGTTTCTCTCCAGATGTAATGGTAATTCACTGTGTTTCTCTCCAGATGTAATTCATTGTGTTTCTCTCCAGATTTAATGGTAATTCACTGTGTTTCTCTCCAGATGTATTGGTAATTCACTGTGTTTATCTCCAGATGTAATGGTAATTCATTGTGTTTATCTCCAGATGTAATGGTAATTCACTGTGTTTATCTCCAGGTGTAATGGTAATTCATTGTGTTTATCTCCAGATGTAATTCATTGTGTTTCTCTCCAGATGTAATGGTAATTCACTGTGTTTATCTCCAGATGTAATGGTAATTCAATGTGTTTCTCTCCAGATGTAATGGTAATTCACTGTGTTTCTCTCCAGATGTAATGGTAATTCACTGTGTTTCTCTCCAGATGTAATGGTAATTCACTGTGTTTCTCTCCAGATGTAATTCACTGTGTTTCTCTCCAGATGTAATGGTAATTCACTGTGTTTCTCTCCAGATGTAATGGTAATTCACTGTGTTTCTCTCCAGATGTAATTCACTGTGTTTCTCTCCAGATGTAATGGTAATTCATTGTGTTTCTCTCCAGATGTAATTCACTGTGTTTCTCTCCAGATGTAATGGTAATTCATTGTGTTTCTCTCCAGATGTAATGGTCATTCACTGTGTTTCTCTCCAGATGTAATGGTAATTCACTGTGTTTCTCTCCAGATGTAATGGTAATTCACTGTGTTTCTCTCCAGATGTAATGGTAATTCACTGTGTTTCTCTCCAGATGTAATGGTCATTCACTGTGTTTCTCTCCAGATGTAATGGTAATTCATTGTGTTTCTCTCCAGATGTAATGGTCATTCACTGTGTTTCTCTCCAGATGTAATGGTAATTCACTGTGTTTCTCACCAGATGTAATGGTAATTCACTGTGTTTCTCTCCAGATGTAATGGTAATTCATTGTGTTTCTCTCCAGATGTAATGGCAATTCATTGTGTTTCTCTCCAGATGTAATGGTAATTCACTGTGTTTCTCTCCAGATGTAATGGTAATTCATTGTGTTTCTCTCCAGATGTAATTCACTGTGTTTCTCTCCAGATGTAATTCACTGTGTTTCTCTCCAGATGTAATGGTAATTCACTGTGTTTCTCTCCAGATGTAATGGTAATTCATTGTGTTTCTCTCCAGATGTAATGGTAATTCATTGTGTTTCTCTCCAGATGTAATTCATTGTGTTTCTCTCCAGATGTAATGGTAATTCACTGTGTTTCTCTCCAGATGTAATGGTAATTCATTGTGTTTCTCTCCAGATGTAATGGTAATTCACTGTGTTCCTCTCCAGATGTAATGGTAATTCATTGTGTTTCTCTCCAGATGTAATTCACTGTGTTTATCTCCAGATGTAATGGTAATTCACTGTGTTTCTCTCCAGATGTAATGGTAATTCACTGTGTTTCTCTCCAGATGTAATTCACTGTGTTTCTCTCCAGATGTAATGGTAATTCACTGTGTTTCTCTCCAGATGTAATTCACTGTGTTTCTCTCCAGATGTAATGGTAATTCATTGTGTTTCTCTCCAGATGTAATGGTAATTCACTGTGTTTCTCTCCAGATGTAATTCACTGTGTTTATCTCCAGATGTAATGGTAATTCACTGTGTTTCTCTCCAGATGTAATGGTAATTCATTGTGTTTCTCTCCAGATGTAATGGTAATTCACTGTGTTTCTCTCCAGATGTAATGGTAATTCACTGTGTTTCTCTCCAGATGTAATTCACTGTGTTTCTCTCCAGATGTAATTCATTGTGTTTATCTCCAGATGTAATGGTAATACACTGTGTTTCTCTCCAGATGTAATGGTAATTCACTGTGTTTCTCTCCAGATGTAATTCACTGTGTTTCTCTCCAGATGTAATGGTAATTCACTGTGTTTCTCTCCAGATGTAATTCACTGTGTTTCTCTCCAGATGTAATGGTAATTCACTGTGTTTCTCTCCAGATGTAATGGTAATTCACTGTGTTTCTCTCCAGATGTAATGGTAATTCACTGTGTTTCTCTCCAGAGATGTAATTCACTGTGTTTCTCTCCAGATGTAATGGTAATTCACTGTGTTTCTCTCCAGATGTATTGGTAATTCACTGTGTTTCTCTCCAGATGTAATGGTAATTCACTGTGTTTCTCTCCAGATGTAATGGTAATTCATTGTGTTTCTCTCCAGATGTAATTCATTGTGTTTCTCTCCAGATGTAATGGTAATTCACTGTGTTTCTCTCCAGATGTAATGGTAATTCACTGTGTTTCTCTCCAGATGTAATGGTAATTCACTGTGTTTTCTCCAGATGTAATTCACTGTGTTTCTCTCCAGATGTAATGGTAATTCATTGTGTTTCTCTCCAGATGTAATGGTAATTCATTGTGTTTCTCTCCAGATGTAATGGTAATTCACTGTGTTTCTCTCCAGATGTAATGGTAATTCACTGTGTTTCTCTCCAGATGTAATTCACTGTGTTTCTCTCCAGATGTAATTCATTGTGTTTATCTCCAGATGTAATGGTAATACACTGTGTTTCTCTCCAGATGTAATGGTAATTCACTGTGTTTCTCTCCAGATGTAATTCACTGTGTTTCTCTCCAGATGTAATGGTAATTCACTGTGTTTCTCTCCAGATGTAATTCACTGTGTTTCTCTCCAGATGTAATGGTAATTCACTGTGTTTCTCTCCAGATGTAATGGTAATTCACTGTGTTTCTCTCCAGATGTAATGGTAATTCACTGTGTTTCTCTCCAGATGTAATTCACTGTGTTTCTCTCCAGATGTAATGGTAATTCACTGTGTTTCTCTCCAGATGTATTGGTAATTCACTGTGTTTCTCTCCAGATGTAATGGTAATTCACTGTGTTTCTCTCCAGATGTAATGGTAATTCATTGTGTTTCTCTCCAGATGTAATTCATTGTGTTTCTCTCCAGATGTAATGGTAATTCACTGTGTTTCTCTCCAGATGTAATTCATTGTGTTTCTCTCCAGATGTAATGGTAATTCACTGTGTTTCTCTCCAGATGTAATGGTAATTCACTGTGTTTCTCTCCAGATGTAATGGTAATTCACTGTGTTTATCTCCAGATGTAATTCACTGTGTTTCTCTCCAGATGTAATGGTAATTCACTGTGTTTATCTCCAGATGTAATGGTAATTCACTGTGTTTCTCTCCAGATGTAATGGTAATTCACTGTGTTTCTCTCCAGATGTAATGGTAATTCACTGTGTTTCTCTCCAGATGTAATTCACTGTGTTTCTCTTCAGATGTAATGGTAATTCACTGTGTTCCTCTCCAGATGTAATGGTAATTCATTGTGTTTCTCTCCAGATGTATTGGTAATTCACTGTGTTTCTCTCCAGATGTAATGGTAATTCACTGTGTTTCTCTCCAGATGTAATGGTAATTCACTGTGTTTCTCTCCAGATGTAATTCACTGTGTTTCTCTCCAGATGTAATTCATTGTGTTTCTCTCCAGATGTAATGGTAATTCACTGTGTTTCTCTCCAGATGTATTGGTAATTCACTGTGTTTATCTCCAGATGTAATGGTAATTCATTGTGTTTATCTCCAGATGTAATGGTAATTCACTGTGTTTATCTCCAGGTGTAATGGTAATTCATTGTGTTTATCTCCAGATGTAATTCATTGTGTTTCTCTCCAGATGTAATGGTAATTCACTGTGTTTATCTCCAGATGTATTGGTAATTCACTGTGTTTCTCTCCAGATGTAATGGTAATTCATTGTGTTTCTCTCCAGATGTAATGGTAATTCACTGTGTTTCTCTCCAGATGTAATGGTAATTCACTGTGTTTCTCTCCAGATGTAATGGTAATTCATTGTGTTTCTCTCCAGATGTAATGGTAATTCACTGTGTTTCTCTCCAGATGTAATGGTAATTCACTGTGTTTCTCTCCAGATGTAATGGTAATTCACTGTGTTTCTCTCCAGATGTAATTCATTGTGTTTCTCTCCAGATGTAATGGTAATTCATTGTGTTTCTCTCCAGATGTAATTCACTGTGTTTCTCTCCAGATGTAATGGTAATTCATTGTGTTTCTCTCCAGATGTAATTCACTGTGTTTCTCTCCAGATGTAATGGTAATTCACTGTGTTTCTCTCCAGATGTAATGGTAATTCACTGTGTTTCCTCTCCAGATGTAATGGTAATTCATTGTGTTTCTCTCCAGATGTAATTCACTGTGTTTATCTCCAGATGTAATGGTAATTCACTGTGTTTCTCTCCAGATGTAATGGTAATTCACTGTGTTTCTCTCCAGATGTAATTCACTGTGTTTCTCTCCAGATGTAATGGTAATTCACTGTGTTTCTCTCCAGATGTAATTCACTGTGTTTCTCTCCAGATGTAATGGTAATTCATTGTGTTTCTCTCCAGATGTAATGGTAATTCACTGTGTTTCTCTCCAGATGTAATTCACTGTGTTTATCTCCAGATGTAATGGTAATTCACTGTGTTTCTCTCCAGATGTAATGGTAATTCATTGTGTTTCTCTCCAGATGTAATGGTAATTCACTGTGTTTCTCTCCAGATGTAATGGTAATTCACTGTGTTTCTCTCCAGATGTAATTCACTGTGTTTCTCTCCAGATGTAATTCATTGTGTTCATCTCCAGATGTAATGGTAATTCACTGTGTTTATCTCCAGATGTAATGGTAATTCACTGTGTTTCTCTCCAGATGTAATGGTAATTCACTGTGTTTCTCTCCAGATGTAATGGTAATTCACTGTGTTTCTCTCCAGATGTAATTCACTGTGTTTCTCTCCAGATGTAATGGTAATTCACTGTGTTTCTCTCCAGATGTAATGGTAATTCACTGTGTTTCTCTCCAGAGTAATGGTAATTCACTGTGTTTCTCTCCAGATGTAATGGTAATTCACTGTGTTTCTCTCCAGATGTAATGTAATTCACTGTGTTTCTCTCCAGATGTAATGGTAATTCATTGTGTTTCTCTCCAGATGTAATGGTAATTCACTGTGTTTCTCTCCAGATGTAATTCACTGTGTTTATCTCCAGATGTAATGGTAATTCACTGTGTTTCTCTCCAGATGTAATGGTAATTCATTGTGTTTCTCTCCAGATGTAATGGTAATTCACTGTGTTTCTCTCCAGATGTAATGGTAATTCACTGTGTTTCTCTCCAGATGTAATTCACTGTGTTTCTCTCCAGATGTAATTCATTGTGTTCATCTCCAGATGTAATGGTAATTCACTGTGTTTATCTCCAGATGTAATGGTAATTCACTGTGTTTCTCTCCAGATGTAATGGTAATTCACTGTGTTTCTCTCCAGATGTAATGGTAATTCACTGTGTTTCTCTCCAGATGTAATTCACTGTGTTTCTCTTCAGATGTAATGGTAATTCACTGTGTTCCTCTCCAGATGTAATGGTAATTCATTGTGTTTCTCTCCAGATGTATTGGTAATTCACTGTGTTTCTCTCCAGATGTAATGGTAATTCACTGTGTTTCTCTCCAGATGTAATGGTAATTCACTGTGTTTCTCTCCAGATGTAATTCACTGTGTTTCTCTCCAGATGTAATTCATTGTGTTTCTCTCCAGATGTAATGGTAATTCACTGTGTTTCTCTCCAGATGTATTGGTAATTCACTGTGTTTATCTCCAGATGTAATGGTAATTCATTGTGTTTATCTCCAGATGTAATGGTAATTCACTGTGTTTATCTCCAGGTGTAATGGTAATTCATTGTGTTTATCTCCAGATGTAATTCATTGTGTTTCTCTCCAGATGTAATGGTAATTCACTGTGTTTATCTCCAGATGTATTGGTAATTCACTGTGTTTCTCTCCAGATGTAATGGTAATTCATTGTGTTTCTCTCCAGATGTAATGGTAATTCACTGTGTTTCTCTCCAGATGTAATGGTAATTCACTGTGTTTCTCTCCAGATGTAATGGTAATTCACTGTGTTTCTCTCCAGATGTAATGGTAATTCATTGTGTTTCTCTCCAGATGTAATGGTCATTCACTGTGTTTCTCTCCAGATGTAATGGTAATTCACTGTGTTTCTCTCCAGATGTAATGGTAATTCACTGTGTTTCTCTCCAGATGTAATTCATTGTGTTTCTCTCCAGATGTAATGGTAATTCATTGTGTTTCTCTCCAGATGTAATTCACTGTGTTTCTCTCCAGATGTAATGGTAATTCATTGTGTTTCTCTCCAGATGTAATTCACTGTGTTTCTCTCCAGATGTAATGGTAATTCACTGTGTTTCTCTCCAGATGTAATGGTAATTCACTGTGTTCCTCTCCAGATGTAATGGTAATTCATTGTGTTTCTCTCCAGATGTAATTCACTGTGTTTATCTCCAGATGTAATGGTAATTCACTGTGTTTCTCTCCAGATGTAATGGTAATTCACTGTGTTTCTCTCCAGATGTAATTCACTGTGTTTCTCTCCAGATGTAATGGTAATTCACTGTGTTTCTCTCCAGATGTAATTCACTGTGTTTCTCTCCAGATGTAATGGTAATTCATTGTGTTTCTCTCCAGATGTAATGGTAATTCACTGTGTTTCTCTCCAGATGTAATTCACTGTGTTTATCTCCAGATGTAATGGTAATTCACTGTGTTTCTCTCCAGATGTAATGGTAATTCATTGTGTTTCTCTCCAGATGTAATGGTAATTCACTGTGTTTCTCTCCAGATGTAATGGTAATTCACTGTGTTTCTCTCCAGATGTAATTCACTGTGTTTCTCTCCAGATGTAATTCATTGTGTTTATCTCCAGATGTAATGGTAATACACTGTGTTTCTCTCCAGATGTAATGGTAATTCACTGTGTTTCTCTCCAGATGTAATTCACTGTGTTTCTCTCCAGATGTAATGGTAATTCACTGTGTTTCTCTCCAGATGTAATTCACTGTGTTTCTCTCCAGATGTAATGGTAATTCACTGTGTTTCTCTCCAGATGTAATGGTAATTCACTGTGTTTCTCTCCAGATGTAATGGTAATTCACTGTGTTTCTCTCCAGATGTAATTCACTGTGTTTCTCTCCAGATGTAATGGTAATTCACTGTGTTTCTCTCCAGATGTAATTCATTGTGTTTCTCTCCAGATGTAATGGTAATTCATTGTGTTTCTCTCCAGATGTAATTCACTGTGTTTCTCTCCAGATGTAATGGTAATTCATTGTGTTTCTCTCCAGATGTAATTCACTGTGTTTCTCTCCAGATGTAATGGTAATTCACTGTGTTTCTCTCCAGATGTAATGGTAATTCACTGTGTTTCTCTCCAGATGATGTAATTCATTGTGTTTCTCTCCAGATGTAATTCACTGTGTTTATCTCCAGATGTAATGGTAATTCACTGTGTTTCTCTCCAGATGTAATGGTAATTCACTGTGTTTCTCTCCAGATGTAATTCACTGTGTTTCTCTCCAGATGTAATGGTAATTCACTGTGTTTCTCTCCAGATGTAATTCACTGTGTTTCTCTCCAGATGTAATGGTAATTCATTGTGTTTCTCTCCAGATGTAATGGTAATTCACTGTGTTTCTCTCCAGATGTAATTCACTGTGTTTATCTCCAGATGTAATGGTAATTCACTGTGTTTCTCTCCAGATGTAATGGTAATTCATTGTGTTTCTCTCCAGATGTAATGGTAATTCACTGTGTTTCTCTCCAGATGTAATTCACTGTGTTCTCTCCAGATGTAATTCATTGTGTTTATCTCCAGATGTAATGGTAATACACTGTGTTTCTCTCCAGATGTAATGGTAATTCACTGTGTTTCTCTCCAGATGTAATTCACTGTGTTTCTCTCCAGATGTAATGGTAATTCACTGTGTTTCTCTCCAGATGTAATTCACTGTGTTTCTCTCCAGATGTAATGGTAATTCACTGTGTTTCTCTCCAGATGTAATGGTAATTCACTGTGTTTCTCTCCAGATGTAATGGTAATTCACTGTGTTTCTCTCCAGATGTAATTCACTGTGTTTCTCTCCAGATGTAATGGTAATTCACTGTGTTTCTCTCCAGATGTATTGGTAATTCACTGTGTTTCTCTCCAGATGTAATGGTAATTCACTGTGTTTCTCTCCAGATGTAATGGTAATTCATTGTGTTTCTCTCCAGATGTAATTCATTGTGTTTCTCTCCAGATGTAATGGTAATTCACTGTGTTTCTCTCCAGATGTAATTCATTGTGTTTCTCTCCAGATGTAATGGTAATTCACTGTGTTTCTCTCCAGATGTAATGGTAATTCACTGTGTTTCTCTCCAGATGTAATGGTAATTCACTGTGTTTCTCTCCAGATGTAATTCACTGTGTTTCTCTCCAGATGTAATGGTAATTCATTGTGTTTCTCTCCAGATGTAATGGTAATTCATTGTGTTTCTCTCCAGATGTAATGGTAATTCACTGTGTTTCTCTCCAGATGTAATGGTAATTCACTGTGTTTCTCTCCAGATGTAATTCACTGTGTTTCTCTCCAGATGTAATTCATTGTGTTTATCTCCAGATGTAATGGTAATACACTGTGTTTCTCTCCAGATGTAATGGTAATTCACTGTGTTTCTCTCCAGATGTAATTCACTGTGTTTCTCTCCAGATGTAATGGTAATTCACTGTGTTTCTCTCCAGATGTAATTCACTGTGTTTCTCTCCAGATGTAATGGTAATTCACTGTGTTTCTCTCCAGATGTAATGGTAATTCACTGTGTTTCTCTCCAGATGTAATGGTAATTCACTGTGTTTCTCTCCAGATGTAATTCACTGTGTTTCTCTCCAGATGTAATGGTAATTCACTGTGTTTCTCTCCAGATGTATTGGACTGTGTTTCTCTCCAGATGTAATTCACTGTGTTTCTCTCCAGATGTAATGGTAATTCATTGTGTTTCTCTCCAGATGATGTAATTCATTGTGTTTCTCTCCAGATGTAATGGTAATTCACTGTGTTTCTCTCCAGATGATGGTAATTCACTGTGTTTCTCTCCAGATGTAATGGTAATTCACTGTGTTTCTCTCCAGATGTAATGGTAATTCACTGTGTTTCTCTCCAGATGTAATGGTAATTCACTGTGTTTCTCTCCAGATGTAATTCACTGTGTTTCTCTCCAGAGATGTAATTCAGATGTAATGTGTTTATCTCCAGATGTAATGGTAATTCACTGTGTTTCTCTCCAGATGTAATGGTAATTCACTGTGTTTCTCTCCAGATGTAATGGTAATTCACTGTGTTTCTCTCCAGATGTAATTCACTGTGTTTCTCTTCAGATGTAATGGTAATTCACTGTGTTTCTCTCCAGATGTAATGGTAATTCACTGTGTTTCTCTCCAGATGTAATGGTAATTCACTGTGTTTCTCTCCAGATGTAATGGTAATTCACTGTGTTTCTCTCCAGATGTAATGGTAATTCACTGTGTTTCTCTCCAGATGTAATTCACTGTGTTTCTCTCCAGATGTAATTCATTGTGTTTCTCTCCAGATGTAATGGTAATTCACTGTGTTTCTCTCCAGATGTATTGGTAATTCACTGTGTTTATCTCCAGATGTAATGGTAATTCATTGTGTTTATCTCCAGATGTAATGGTAATTCACTGTGTTTATCTCCAGGTGTAATGGTAATTCATTGTGTTTATCTCCAGATGTAATTCATTGTGTTTCTCTCCAGATGTAATGGTAATTCACTGTGTTTCTCTCCAGATGTAATGGTAATTCACTGTGTTTCTCTCCAGATGTAATGGTAATTCACTGTGTTTCTCTCCAGATGTAATTCACTGTGTTTCTCTCCAGATGTAATGGTAATTCACTGTGTTTATCTCCAGATGTAATGGTAATTCACTGTGTTTCTCTCCAGATGTAATGGTAATTCACTGTGTTTCTCTCCAGATGTAATGGTAATTCACTGTGTTTCTCTCCAGATGTAATTCACTGTGTTTCTCTTCAGATGTAATGGTAATTCACTGTGTTCCTCTCCAGATGTAATGGTAATTCATTGTGTTTCTCTCCAGATGTATTGGTAATTCACTGTGTTTCTCTCCAGATGTAATGGTAATTCACTGTGTTTCTCTCCAGATGTAATGGTAATTCACTGTGTTTCTCTCCAGATGTAATTCACTGTGTTTCTCTCCAGATGTAATTCATTGTGTTTCTCTCCAGATGTAATGGTAATTCACTGTGTTTCTCTCCAGATGTATTGGTAATTCACTGTGTTTATCTCCAGATGTAATGGTAATTCATTGTGTTTATCTCCAGATGTAATGGTAATTCACTGTGTTTCTCTCCAGATGTAATGGTAATTCACTGTGTTTCTCTCCAGATGTAATTCATTGTGTTTCTCTCCAGATGTAATGGTAATTCATTGTGTTTCTCTCCAGATGTAATTCACTGTGTTTCTCTCCAGATGTAATGGTAATTCATTGTGTTTCTCTCCAGATGTAATTCACTGTGTTTCTCTCCAGATGTAATGGTAATTCACTGTGTTTCTCTCCAGATGTAATGGTAATTCACTGTGTTCCTCTCCAGATGTAATGGTAATTCATTGTGTTTCTCTCCAGATGTAATTCACTGTGTTTATCTCCAGATGTAATGGTAATTCACTGTGTTTCTCTCCAGATGTAATGGTAATTCACTGTGTTTCTCTCCAGATGTAATTCACTGTGTTTCTCTCCAGATGTAATGGTAATTCACTGTGTTTCTCTCCAGATGTAATTCACTGTGTTTCTCTCCAGATGTAATGGTAATTCATTGTGTTTCTCTCCAGATGTAATGGTAATTCACTGTGTTTCTCTCCAGATGTAATTCACTGTGTTTATCTCCAGATGTAATGGTAATTCACTGTGTTTCTCTCCAGATGTAATGGTAATTCATTGTGTTTCTCTCCAGATGTAATGGTAATTCACTGTGTTTCTCTCCAGATGTAATTCACTGTGTTTCTCTCCAGATGTAATTCATTGTGTTTATCTCCAGATGTAATGGTAATACACTGTGTTTCTCTCCAGATGTAATGGTAATTCACTGTGTTTCTCTCCAGATGTAATTCACTGTGTTTCTCTCCAGATGTAATGGTAATTCACTGTGTTTCTCTCCAGATGTAATTCACTGTGTTTCTCTCCAGATGTAATGGTAATTCACTGTGTTTCTCTCCAGATGTAATGGTAATTCACTGTGTTTCTCTCCAGATGTAATGGTAATTCACTGTGTTTCTCTCCAGATGTAATTCACTGTGTTTCTCTCCAGATGTAATGGTAATTCACTGTGTTTCTCTCCAGATGTATTGGTAATTCACTGTGTTTCTCTCCAGATGTAATGGTAATTCACTGTGTTTCTCTCCAGATGTAATGGTAATTCATTGTGTTTTCTCCAGATGTAATTCATTGTGTTTCTCTCCAGATGTAATGGTAATTCACTGTGTTTCTCTCCAGATGTAATTCATTGTGTTTCTCTCCAGATGTAATGGTAATTCACTGTGTTTCTCTCCAGATGTAATGGTAATTCACTGTGTTTCTCTCCAGATGTAATGGTAATTCACTGTGTTTCTCTCCAGATGTAATTCACTGTGTTTCTCTCCAGATGTAATGGTAATTCATTGTGTTTCTCTCCAGATGTAATGGTAATTCATTGTGTTTCTCTCCAGATGTAATGGTAATTCACTGTGTTTCTCTCCAGATGTAATGGTAATTCACTGTGTTTCTCTCCAGAGATGTAATTCACTGTGTTTCTCTCAGATGATGTAATTCATTGTGTTTATCTCCAGATGTAATGGTAATACACTGTGTTTCTCTCCAGATGTAATGGTAATTCACTGTGTTTCTCTCCAGATGTAATTCACTGTGTTTCTCTCCAGATGTAATGGTAATTCACTGTGTTTCTCTCCAGATGTAATTCACTGTGTTTCTCTCCAGATGTAATGGTAATTCACTGTGTTTCTCTCCAGATGTAATGGTAATTCACTGTGTTTCTCTCCAGATGTAATGGTAATTCACTGTGTTTCTCTCCAGATGTAATTCACTGTGTTTCTCTCCAGATGTAATGGTAATTCACTGTGTTTCTCTCCAGATGTATTGGTAATTCACTGTGTTTCTCTCCAGATGTAATGGTAATTCACTGTGTTTCTCTCCAGATGTAATGGTAATTCATTGTGTTTCTCTCCAGATGTAATTCATTGTGTTTCTCTCCAGATGTAATGGTAATTCACTGTGTTTCTCTCCAGATGTAATCTCATTGTGTTTCTCTCCAGATGTAATGGTAATTCACTGTGTTTCTCTCCAGATGTAATGGTAATTCACTGTGTTTCTCTCCAGATGTAATGGTAATTCACTGTGTTTCTCTCCAGATGTAATGGTAATTCACTGTGTTTCTCTCCAGATGTAATGGTAATTCACTGTGTTTCTCTCCAGATGTAATGGTAATTCACTGTGTTTCTCTCCAGATGTAATGGTAATTCACTGTGTTTCTCTCCAGATGTAATGGTAATTCACTGTGTTTCTCTCCAGATGTAATTCACTGTGTTTCTCTTCAGATGTAATGGTAATTCACTGTGTTCCTCTCCAGATGTAATGGTAATTCATTGTGTTTCTCTCCAGATGTATTGGTAATTCACTGTGTTTCTCTCCAGATGTAATGGTAATTCACTGTGTTTCTCTCCAGATGTAATGGTAATTCACTGTGTTTCTCTCCAGATGTAATTCACTGTGTTTCTCTCCAGATGTAATTCATTGTGTTTCTCTCCAGATGTAATGGTAATTCACTGTGTTTCTCTCCAGATGTATTGGTAATTCACTGTGTTTATCTCCAGATGTAATGGTAATTCATTGTGTTTATCTCCAGATGTAATGGTAATTCACTGTGTTTATCTCCAGGTGTAATGGTAATTCATTGTGTTTATCTCCAGATGTAATTCATTGTGTTTCTCTCCAGATGTAATGGTAATTCACTGTGTTTCTCTCCAGATGTAATGGTAATTCACTGTGTTTCTCTCCAGATGTAATGGTAATTCACTGTGTTTCTCTCCAGATGTAATTCACTGTGTTTCTCTCCAGATGTAATGGTAATTCACTGTGTTTATCTCCAGATGTAATGGTAATTCACTGTGTTTCTCTCCAGATGTAATGGTAATTCACTGTGTTTCTCTCCAGATGTAATGGTAATTCACTGTGTTTCTCTCCAGATGTAATTCACTGTGTTTCTCTTCAGATGTAATGGTAATTCACTGTGTTCCTCTCCAGATGTAATGGTAATTCATTGTGTTTCTCTCCAGATGTATTGGTAATTCACTGTGTTTCTCTCCAGATGTAATGGTAATTCACTGTGTTTCTCTCCAGATGTAATGGTAATTCACTGTGTTTCTCTCCAGATGTAATTCACTGTGTTTCTCTCCAGATGTAATTCATTGTGTTTCTCTCCAGATGTAATGGTAATTCACTGTGTTTCTCTCCAGATGTATTGGTAATTCACTGTGTTTATCTCCAGATGTAATGGTAATTCATTGTGTTTATCTCCAGATGTAATGGTAATTCACTGTGTTTATCTCCAGGTGTAATGGTAATTCATTGTGTTTATCTCCAGATGTAATTCATTGTGTTTCTCTCCAGATGTAATGGTAATTCACTGTGTTTATCTCCAGATGTATTGGTAATTCACTGTGTTTCTCTCCAGATGTAATGGTAATTCAATGTGTTTCTCTCCAGATGTAATGGTAATTCATTGTGTTTCTCTCCAGATGTAATGGTAATTCACTGTGTTTCTCTCCAGGTGTAATGGTAATTCACCTTGTTTCTCTCCAGATGTAATGGTAATTCACTGTGTTTCTCTCCAGATGTATTGGTAATTCACTGTGTTTCTCTCCAGATGTAATGGTAATTCACTGTGTTTCTCTCCAGATGTAATGGTAATTCACTGTGTTTCTCTCCAGATGTAATTCACTGTGTTTCTCTCCAGATGTAATTCACTGTGTTTCTCTTCAGATGTAATGGTAATTCACTGTGTTCCTCTCCAGATGTAATGGTAATTCATTGTGTTTCTCTCCAGATGTATTGGTAATTCACTGTGTTTCTCTCCAGATGTAATGGTAATTCACTGTGTTTCTCTCCAGATGTAATGGTAATTCACTGTGTTTCTCTCCAGATGTAATTCACTGTGTTTCTCTCCAGATGTAATTCATTGTATTTCTCTCCAGATATAATGGTAATTCACTGTGTTTCTCTCCAGATGTAATTCATTGTGTTTCTCTCCAGATGTAATTCACTGTGTTTCTCTCCAGATGTAATGGTAATTCACAATAGAGGACAGTACTGTAGGCGCTAAAGAGACACATGGCATTTTAATTCTATTCATAGAACATTTGAAAATCATTTTATTTTCTCTGATCTGCGTTTGTAGTTGTAAACCATTTTGTGGATTTTCGTCTCCATTTCTCTTTGTTTACGCTGGCTGTGAAGACATTAGACAATAGTGCAATATTGCACACAGATATTTTAAGGAGAAACTTTTGAGGCCTACTGTGATATATCTGGGCAGCCTGCACTGGGGCATTATCTGAGCAGACACCTGCCTACTGTTGCTTTCATCCTTCCAATTGACATTGTGCCTTGGATGTTTTTGGACGACTGCCAAACTTGAACTCGTGGATGTAGTCTTTTTGACTCTCCCACGGCCCCTGCGCTTTCCATCTCCTCCAAGGTGTTCCTGGCTATCATACCGGTAACACAGCCTGGTGTTTTGATGGGCTCCAGCATTTTATGGCATTGAGTAAGTAATCGCTCTCTCCTTGCTGCTGTTATTCTGGGTCCTAGTGCTGGCCCGTTTTGTTCCTTGGTTGTGTTTATTGTGGGTCCTACTGCTGGCCTTTCTTCTAGTCTGTGGTTGGGTTCTGGCTTGCTGCCCAAAACTTTAGTGATCCTACAAACTGTGTGATTCAATCTAACTATCACACTGTGTGGATTAATTTACTTTTAGCTGATTCCTCGCCAACATATTTTATTTGTGTGGATTTGAACTGACTTGTTCCAAATTGGTGGCTACCACCTTTAGTGAATGTTTCATGCCATGTAGGAGCGGCACCTTTTTTGTTCAGCTTCCAGAAATTCCTGCTCCTTCATCCTGTACCCCGTTTCCTGAGGGTCCAGCTCAAGGGGAGTTCTAGTTATTCAGCAGCCGAGAAGCATGGGATCACATTTTATCAAAGGGGAAAATCAGAGCTGATAATACAGGAGCTGATCAACACCCTGAAAGGCTCTGAAGAGCAGCCAATCGTTTGGTGTCGTTGCTGGGTCACGGCTGCAAAAAAGTTCAGCAGCCTCTTAGCCTCATATCTGTCTTAATTCCACTGCCACTCTGATGGCATAACTTTTATTATATCTTTATTTAACCAGGCAAGTCAGTTAAGAACAAATTCTTATTTTCAATGACGGCCTAGGAACAGTGGGTTAACTGCCTTGTTCAGGGGCAGAAAGACAGATTTTTACCTTGTCAGCTCGGAGAGTCAATCTACAAACCTTCAGTTACTGTCCCAACGCTCCAACCACTAGGCTACCTGCCGCCCCAGGTTTTATTGACAATGCCAACAAAAGACGCTCTATAGAGATGATGGACTAATCCATCTAGGAGCTTGGACCCTATCTTCATATTTCAAGGCTGCGTTAAAATATGTGACCAACTACCTTGATTCGATCTCATGTTGCAAAATGTTTTTTTTTTTTTTTTTTTACATTGAAGTAAAGCAGAGACTCAGAGTTACAAAATGCAATATCATACACTACAGTTGAGGAACAATGGGAAAGTAAATCTGCTTTGAAAGTTGAATAACTTGTAACCCCACTTTTGAAAAATGGACCCTTGAATATTTTTGGTACACCTCCTACTGGAAAGCTCTTCTTTGTCTACAACCATTCAGCATCATTCACACCCTCTTAAGACTTTGTCCCACCCATTTCTTTAAGGATTCACATGCGAGGTCATGTACTAAACAGTGATTATGGTAGTGTAGTAAACAGCAAATGATTTTTGAAGACTAAAAGTGGTGAAAGAATTAGGAACAACTCCACATAAAAATGCACTTTATCTAGTCTATGTGTAACGGCAGATTTCCTCTTCGTCTGAAGAGGAGTAAGGATCGGACCAAGATGCAGCGTGGTAAGTGTTCATGACGATTTATTAAAAACGAACTGAACACTGAAATACAAAACAATAAACGATGTGATGAAAACCGAAACAGTACCGTGTGGCGACAAACACCCACACGGAAACAAACACCCACAAACCAACAGAGAAACAGTACCGTGTGGTGACAAACACTCACGGAAACAAACACCCACCAACCAACAGAGAAACAGTACCGTGTGGTGACAAACACTCATGGAAACAAACACCCACCAACCAACAGAGAAACAGTACCGTGTGGTGACAAACACTCACACGGAAACAAACACCCACAAACCAACAGAGAAACAGTACCGTGTGGCCCAAACACTCACACGGAAACAAACACCCACAAACCAACAAACACTGGCGACAAACACTCACACGGAAACAAACACCCACAAACCAACAACAGTGCGACAAACACCCACGGAAACAAACACCCACAAACCAACAGTGAAACCCAGGCTATCTAAGTATGATTCTCAATCAGAGACAATTAACGCCTCTGATTGAGAACCAGGCTGAACACAAAAACCAACATAGAAAAACAAACATAGACTGCCCACCCCAACTCACGCCCTGCCCATACTAAATAAAGACAAAACAAAGGAAAATAAAGGTCAGAACGTGACACTATGTTGTTCTTCACATTACCCTCTCTGGTAAACACGTACTATATCAAATAAATCACAGTGTATTTGTCACGTGAATAGTGAAATATTTTGTTTAGACATGTAGCTAGCTAAACAACTAACCATAATTCCAATTCATAACGTTACTACCCTGCACGAATCTACAGGTAGCTCAAGCTAACCAACTAGGTTTGACTTTAGCAAGCTAGCTAGCTAGCTCACATTAGGCTATAACTAGCAATGCAAATGGCTTTCTGAGATACAGATAATATTCCAACACAGATCATACAGGTAATCCTTTCTAAAAAGGGCTTTTAAAAATATATAATATATATAAATATATATATTACGAAGAACTGTGATAATGTCGCTAATCTTCGACTCAGTGGAATGCCCGGTGGGAGCAGAGAATGATTATCTACAAATTCTGAGCACCTCATGTTATAGACAAAAGCATGTTACACGGCAGACCAATCCGAACTCCTCTCTCAGCATGTCCGGCCCATCTATTGTCTAAACCAATTAAGGCTTAGATGGAAGGTTCCTTTTTCCTTTTTCATGGCTAAACCAACTGGGCTCGTAATTTAACAATTGTATTCGTATTTACAGATGGCATAACAGTGTGTTTTTAGGGCATATGAAAGTTCACATGTTCCAGAGTAATAATACATTCAAATGCCTCTCCTGTGAAGTAGTGACGCGTGACATACGCCTAGCTTCCTGAAACCAGTCACAAATATGTGCTGAGGACATTTCCTTTTATCTCTGCCTGGTAAACGGTAGAACGTGGAAGGGAAGAGGTTAACATTTTGTGCTCAGTGATACCTCACTTATACCCTCAAATTGCCTTCTCTGAAATCATCAGAAGGAGCTGTGATAAAGGCACTTGACAGATACAAAGAGAGGAGAAGGGAGAAAGAGAGAGAGGAAGAAGGGAGAGAGAGAGGGAGAGGGAGAAAGAGAGAGAGGAAGAGGGAGAAAGAGAGAGAGGAAGAAGGGAGAAAGAGAGAGAGGAAGAGGTAAAAAGAGAGAGAGGAAGAGGGATAAAGAGAGAGAGGAAGAGGGAGAAAGAAAGAGAGGAAGGGGGAGGAAGAGAGAGAGGAGGATGGAGAAAGAGAGAGGAGGATGGAGAGAAAGAGAGAGAGAGAGAGAGAGAGAGAGAGAGAGAGAGGAGGAGAGAGAGAGAGAGAGAGAGTGAGAATGAGAGAGAGGAGGATGGAGAAAGAGAGAGAGGAGGATGGAGAAAGAGAGAGAGAGAGGGAGAAAGAGAGAGAGGAAGGGGGAGAAAGAGAGAGAGAGGAAGGGGGAGAAAGAGAGAGAGGAAGAGGGAGAAAGAGAGAGGGGGGAGAATGAGAGAGAGGAGGATGGAGAAGGAGAGAGGAAGAAGGGAGAGAGAGAGGAAGAAAGGAGAAGGAGAGAGAGGAGGAGGCAGGATGGTGGCTGCTGGAGTTGATGAGTCGCAGGGGTTCTGACTGGAGGGCCATTGTGGAGGAGGGGGTTGGCCTTTTGTGTGATTCAGATTGGGGGAGGTTTGAGAAATCACGTGGTACATTTCTGAGGTGGGGGATACAGAACCTGATAAAGACATACAACACACAAACTGCTCATCCTGTGACTTAGTAAATCAACTCTACGTTACGGCTGCATCCTGGGGTAATTATGTATATTTCTTGACATGATATTTCACATACAATTCAAAGAATCATATGTATAAAAAACTAAAAGGATGGTCATAGTCACAAATACACCTCAACAGGCCCATGCTCGGATGAATAATAACGTATGGGTTAGAGTTAGGCCACGTCGTATGGATTAGAGTTAGGCCACGTCGTATGGATTAGAGTTAGGCTACGTCGTATGGGTTAGAGTTAGGCCACGTCGTATGGATTAGAGTTAGGCCACATCGTATGGATTAGAGTTAGGCCACATCGTATGGATTAGAGTTAGGCCACGTCGTATGGGTTAGAGTTAGGCCACGTCGTATGGGTTAGAGTTAGGCCACGTCGTATGGATTAGAGTTAGGCCACGTCGTATGGGTTAGAGTTAGGCCACGTCGTATGGGTTAGAGTTAGGCCACGTCGTATGGATTAGAGTTAGGCCACGTCGTATGGGTTAGAGTTAGGCCACGTATGGATTAGAGTTAGGCCACGTCGTATGGATTAGAGTTAGGACGTCGTATGGGTTAGAGTTAGGCCACGTCGTATGGGGTTAGAGTTAGGCCACGTCGTATGGGTTAGAGTTAGGCCACGTCGTATGGGTTAGAGTTAGGCCACCGTATGGATTACAGTTAGGCCACGTCGTATGGATTAGAGTTAGGCCACGTCGTATGGATTAGAGTTAGGCCACGTCGTATGGATTAGAGTTAGGCCACGTCGTATGGGTTAGAGTTAGGCCACGTCGTATGGATTGGATTAGCCACGTCGTATGGATTAGAGTTAGCCACGTCGTATGGGTTAGAGTTTACGTCATGGGTTAGAGTTAGGCCACGTCGTATGGATTAGAGTTAGGCCATCGTATGGGTTAGAGTTAGGCCACGTCGTATGGGATTAGGCCAGATGGTTAGAGTTAGGCCACGTCGTATGGATTAGAGTTAGATGGATTAGAGTTAGGCCACGTCGTATGGGTTAGAGTTAGGCCACGTCGTATGGATTAGAGTTAGGCCACGTCGTATGGATTAGAGTTAGGCCACGTCGTATGGGTTAGAGTTAGGCCACGTCGTATGGATTAGAGTTAGAGTATGGATTGTTAGGCCACGTATGGATTAGAGTTAGTCGTATGGATTAGAGTTAGGCTACGTCGTGGGTTAGAGTTACCAATGGATTAGAGTTAGGCCACGTCGTATGGATTAGAGTTAGGCCACGTCGTATGGGTTAGAGTTAGGCCACGTCGTATGGGTTAGAGTTAGGCCACGTCGTATGGGTTAGAGTTAGGCCACGTCGTATGGATTAGAGTTTGTACAATAGTCAATTCCTGTTTAAGACCAAGGATTGGTGGACTCCCATCAAGTTAAAGACAACCCACTTGGTACAAACTGTTTGAATCAGCGTTGATTCAACGTGATTCGTCAGCATATTGTAACATGGAGTCACCATATCACTCATATAGCATCTTTTTTTAATACTTTTATTTTATCTTTATTTAACCAGGCAAGTCAGTTAAGAACAAATTCTTATTTTCAATGACGGCTTAGGAACAGTGGGGTTAACTGCCTGTTCAGGGGCTGAACGACAGATTTGTACCTTGTCAGCTCGAGGGTTTGAACTTGCAACCTTCCGGTTACTAGTCCAACGCTCTAACCACTAGGATTGGACTATTAGCATTTGCAAAGTCATCGACGGCTATCTTTTCAATTCAGCCCAGGATAAAACTAGGCCATACAATAGAAAAGTACGTTAGAGTATCTTAAGTTATATTATGCTCAGAAAATCCAATTCGTCTCCATCGTTTATTTATTCATTGAAGTTGAAGTGTATAACAAAACCTTTCGATATAGACAATTATTTAAATGACTATTTCACAAGTGAAGTGGACAAACGGAGAAGGGAAATGACAACACTGAATAGCGAACCATCATATTTTTGTATAAAATAAATGTAAATGAAAGAGAAGGATTGATGTGTTTAATTTGGTCAAGTTAGTGTGGGAGAGGTGGTAAAAACTGTTGTTATCCATAAATAATGATAAGCCACCAGGTACAGACAAACTTGATGGGAAACTATTGAGAATGGTAGGAGACTGTATTACCCTCTCTCCGCCCCTCTCTTTGCCCCTGTCTCCGCCCCTCTCTCCACCCCTCTCTCCGCCCCTATTTACTAAACATTTAACCAAAGCCTAAAGGAGTGTATGTCAGGCGTGGAAGGAAGCTAAAGTAATTCCACTATCTAAAAATAGTAAGAGCCACCCAATCAGTTTGCTGCCTGTTCTTAGTAAACTGATTGAGAGAATTGTATTTGACCAAATACAATAATATTTTCAGAGAACAAGTTAATTACTCACATGACAGATGATTGGTTAAAAGAAATGGATAACAAAATGGTAGTTGGATCTCTATTTTCAGATTTCAATGTGGCCTTTGATGTTATTGATGCCACATTGTTATGCCTTAACATCACCTGCATTCACATGGTTGGAGAGCTACTTATTCAATAGATCCCAGATAATATTCTTCAATGGAAGCTTCTCTAACATCAGATATGTACAGTGGGGTGTCCCTCAGGGCAGTTCCCTTGGGCCCGTTACTCTTCTCTATTTTTACAAATAATTTGCCACTGGTCTTTACACAAAGCTAGAAGGACTATGTATGTGGATGACTCCTCACTCTACATGTCAGCACCCCTTAGCCAGTGAGCTCACTAAAAATATAAACAAGGAGTTTCAGTCAGTATCACAACGGGTGATTAATAATAAACTGGTCTTAAATACATCTACAACTAAAAACATTGTATTTGGTTCAAAACATTCTCTATGACCTAATCTTCAACTGAAGTTGTGTATAAAGGTTGTCACCATCGGTGTGACCGTCGATGTGACCGTTGAGCACGTTGAGGACGATGAATTCCTAGGAGTAACATTGGATGGTCCATTATCACGAAAAGTCATATTTTGTTATGAAGATGGGGAGAGGTATGTCTGTATAAAAAATATGTCCCTTTTTTTAAACACAAAAACCAACTGTACTAATTGTTCAAGTTCTTGTCCCATCTTTATTACTGTCTGGTATTATGGTCAGGTGCAGCAAAGGCCATGCTACAGCTGACTCAGAACAGAACAGCACGCATTTAAACTGCACAGAACTAACATCAACAACATGCATGCATGCCAGTCTTTCCTGATTGAGGGTTGACCAGAGATGAGCTGCTTCTGTTCTAGTTTTTATGAGAAAAATTACTGTGATGAAAATTACAGATTGTGTGCATAATCAAATAACATTTAGCTCAGACACCCCATAACATACCACACAAGACATGCCACCAGGGGTCTCTTCAGACACCCCCGTAACATACACACAAGACATGCCACCAGGGGTCTCTTCACAGTCCCTTTAGTCCAAAATGAATTCAGGGCAACAAGACAGTATTGTACAGAGCCATGGTCACATGGAACTTCCTTTCCATCGACAATTACTCAAGCAAAATTACCTTTTTTAACATGTTTTAAACAACATCTGATGGAACAGAGGATGAGGCGACACACACACCTACACACTAACACACAGACACACTAGCACACAGACACACGAACACACAATTCTTAGATGAAGCACAGTGACAATACATTAAGTTGTTTAGTTATTAGTTGAAGCACTGCGATAACACATTAAGCTGTTGCGTAAAGAAGGCTGTTCCTTCAAACTAGAGAAGAGACTTCTATAATCTAGAAGACAGCACTGTGGTGGCCGTTCCTTCAAACTAGAGAAGAGACTTCTATAATCTAGAAGACAGCACTGTGGTGGCCGTTCCTTCAAACTAGAGAAGAGACTTCTATAATCTAGAAGACAGCACTGTGGTGGCCGTTCCTTCAAAATGGACAAGAGACACCTAGAATCAAATCAAACTTTATGTGCCACATTCGCCGAATACAACAAGTATAGACTTTACCGTAAAATCCTTACTTACAAGCCTTTAACCAACAGTGCAGTTCAATAAGTAGAATATAGATGACAGCACTAATGTGGCTGTTCCTTCAAATTAGACAAGAGACATCTAGAATCTACATGAAAGCATTGGGTTGGCCTTTCCTTCACATTGAAAGAATACGAGGCTAGTTAAGGGTCATATTCCCCATGGTGCTGTTCTGTCTGAGGCAGGCGTTTCCTCTGCTGTTTAATGTACACTCATGCCCCATCTACTCTCCTCTCCATTATCCCCCCTCTCCATCCACACCTCCGTCTCATGCACTCTTTCCCCGGCAGGCCCCATGCTGGCCATCTCTATTTATTGAATACATCTTCTGCTCTGAAAACAGTTTTTCCACCTGAGCTGCTAGTTGCAACTTTTATTTCCATGGTTGCACACAGGGCCATGGGGAGACGAGAGGAGAGAGAGGGGGGGGTGAGAGTGGAAAGAAAGAGTGGGGGTGATTAAAGAGAGAGTGAGCGAGTGAGAGAGAGCGAAAGATTGAGGAGGAGAGAATGATTAGAGGGAGAGAGAGATAGAGAGGGGAAAAAGACAAAGAGAAATGGAGAGAGAGAGAGAGAGAGAGAGAGAGATGTAGTGAACTAACAGGATAGATGACAGCGCTGGGGTGGCCGTTCCTTCACATTGAACACAAGGCTAGTTAAGGGTCATATTCCCGATCTTGTGCTGTAGTGAGCTAACAGGATAGATGGCAGCGGGTTGGTCATTTCTCTGGTCTATATTACTTAATTAGAGGAGCGATAGCAGAGCCTGCCTGATGTTCTCATTTCACTTATTAAAAAACACACAAGTCAGTAGTATGTCACCCACGATGCTGAGAGGGGGTGGGGAGGAGACGAGATGGGGGAGAGATGAAAGAAGGGAGAAACGGAAGGCAGAGGGAGAGAGAAAAGGGGAGGATTTAAAACTGCAAGTAAACATCAACCTGCACCTGGTCAACAGAACTATATACTATTTAATACATTGTTTTCACAAGATCAATTTTAAAGTGGATCCAATTCAACATTGGGCAACCCAAGCAGATACAACACCTAGAAATGGAAGGTTGCATTGCCTCCTTAGATTTTATTACTTAATTTCTCTCTTCCATCAAATGCCTTTTATGTTATATGTTATCTATTTTGGTCAGGGCGGGAGTTGGGGTGGGCGTTCTGTTTTGTGTTCTATGTTTTCTATTTCTGTGTGTTTGGCCGGGTGTGGTTCTCAATCAGAAGGCAGCTGTCTATCGGTGTCTCTGATTGAGAACCATACTTAGGTAGCCTTTTCTCACCTGTGTTTTGTGGGGAATTATTTTCTGTTTTGTGTGTTCCGCTTTGTTATTTTTTGTTCTAGTGTTCAGTTTTATAAAAAAAATCATGAAATCGTAGAAAGGAAGAGAGGACTGGACATGGGAGGACATTCTGCACGCGCAAGGGATCCTCCCATGGGAACAGGTGGAGGCAGCCAGGAGAGCCGAGGCAGCAGGAGAAGGGAACCACCGGTACGAGGAAACACGGCTGGCAAGGAATCCCGAGAGGCAGCCTCCCCAAAAAAAAAAAAAAAAAAAATGTTGGGGAGTGTGGTGGAGTCAGGTTGGAGACCTGAGCCCACTCCCTGTGCTTACCTGGGAGAGCATGTGACTGGTCAGGCCCCGTGCTATGGGGTTATGCGCACTGTGTCTCGGCCAAGCATTCACAGGCCGGTGTGCTCGGTGCCAGTGTCCCATATTTGCCGGGTGGAAGCTGGCATCCAGCCAGAATGGGTGGGGCCAATTGTGTCCGGGGCCTCGGCCAAGGAGGAGGCCGCCTGTATGTCTCCCCAGCCTGGTGAGTCCTGTGCCTGTCTCCTGTCCGGAGCTGCCAGAGTCGCCCTCCCTGTACGGAGCTGCCAGAGTCGCCCTCCCTGTCCGGAGCTGCCAGAGTCGCCCTCCCTGTCCGGAGCTGCCAGAGTCGCCCTCCCTGTCCGGAGCTGCCAGAGTCGCCCTCCCTGTCCGGAGCTGCCAGAGTCGCCCCCCCTGTCCGGAGCTGCCAGGGTCGCCCCCCCTGTCCGGAGCTGCCAGGGTCGCCCTCCCTGTCCGGAGCTGCCAGAGTCGCCCTCCCTGTCCGGAGCTGCCAGAGTCGCCCTGCTGTCCGGGGCTGCCAGACTCGCCCTCCTGTCCGGAGCTGCCAGAGTCGCCCTCCTATCCGGAGCTGCCAGAGTCGCCCTCCTGTCCGGAGCTGCCAGAGTCGCCCTCCTGTCCGGGGCCCGCTGCGAGGGTTCCCAGTCCGGGGTCGGCGACGAGGGTCCCCACTCCAGGGGGGGGGTACCAGGCTACTCTCTCTAGCTGTATTCTACCAGGCTGGTATATGTATCTGTATTATACCAGGCTGGTCTCTCTAGATGTATTATACCAGGAGGCTGGTGTCTCTAGATGTTTTATTCCAGGCTGGTCTCTCTAGCTGTAATATACCAGGCTGGTCTCTCTAGCTGTATTATACCAGGCTGAACTCTCTAGCTGTATAATACCAGGCTGGTCTCTCTAGCTGTATTATACCAGGCTGGTCTCTCTAGCTGTATTATACCAGGCTGGTCTCTCTAGCTGTATTATACCAGGCTGGTCTCTCTAGCTGTATTATACCAGGCTGGTTCCTCTAGCTGTTTTAAACCAGGCTGTTCTCTCCAGCTGTAATAACCTTGGGTTGTGCCATGGCGGAGATCTTTGTGGGCTATACTCAACCTTGTCTCAGGATGGTAAGTTGGTGGTTGAAGATATCCCTCTAGTGGTGTGGGGGCTGTGCTTTGGCAAAGTGAGTGGGGTTATATCCTTCCTGTTTGGCCCTGTCCGGGGGTGTCCTCAGATGGGGCCACAGTGTCTCCTGACCCCTCCTGTCTCAGCCTCCAGTATTTATGCTGCAGTAGTCGGGGGGCTGGGGTCAGTTTGTTATATCTGGAGTACTTCTCTTGTCCTATTCGGTGTCCTTTGTGAATCTAAGTGTGCGTTCTCTAATTCTCTCCTTCTCTCTTTCTTTCTCTCTCTCGGAGGACCTGAGCCCTAGGACCATGTCCCATGACTACCTGACATGATGACTCCTTGCTGTCCCCAGTCCACCTGGACGTGCTGCTGTTCCAGTTCCAGCTGTAGTATACCAGGCTGGTCTCTCCAGTTGTATTATACCAGGCTGGTCCCTCTAGCTGTTTTAAACCAGGCTGTTCTCTCTAGCTGTTTTAAACCAGGCTGTTCTCTCTAGCTGTTTTAAACCAGGCTGTTCTCTCTAGCTGTATTATACCAGGCTGTTCTCTCTAGCTGTATTATACCAGGCTGTTCTCTCTAGCTGTATTATACCAGGCTGTTCTCTCTAGCTGTATTATACCAGGCTGGTCTCTCTAGTTGTATTAATAAAAGCTGGTCTCTTTAGCTGTATTTTACCAGGCTGTTCTCTCTAGCTGTATTATACCAGGCTGGTCTCTCTAGTTGTATTAATAAAAGCTGGTCTCTCTAGCTGTATTATACCAGGCTGGTCTCTCTAGTTGTATTAATAAAAGCTGGTCTCTCTAGCTGTATTATACCAGGCTGGTTTCTCTAGCTGTTTTATACCAGGCTGGTCTCTCTAGCTGTATTATACCAGGCTGGTCTCTCTAGATGTATTATACCAGGCTGGTCTCTCTAGCTGTATTATACCAGGCTGGTTTCTCTAGCTGTTTTATACCAGGCTGGTCTCTCTAGCTGTATTATACCAGGCTGGTCTCTCTAGCTGTATTATAACATGCTGGACTAGCTATATTATACCACGCTGGTCTCTCTAGCTGTTTTATACCAGGCTGTTCTCTCTCGCTGTATTTTACCAGGCTGGTCTCTCTAGCTGTTTTATACCAGGCTGATCTCTCTAGATGTATTATACCAGGCTGGTCTAGATGTATTATACCAGGCTGGTCTCTCTAGCTGTATTATACCAAGCTGGTCTCTCTAGATGTATTATACCAGGCTGGTCTCACTAGCTGTATTATACCAGGCTGGTCTCTCTAGCTGTATTATACCAGGCTGGTCTCTCTAGCTGTATTATACCAGGCTGGTCTCTCTAGCTGTATTATACCAAGCTGGTCTCTCTAGATGTATTATACCAGGCTGGTCTCACTACCTGTATTATACCAGGCTGGTCTCTCTAGCTGTATTATAGCAGGCTGGTCTCTCTAGCTGTATAATACCAGGCTGGTCTATCTAGCTGTACAATACCAGGCTGGTCACACTAGCTGTATTATACCAGGCAGGTCTCTCTAGCTGTTTTATACCATGCTGATCTCTCTAGCTGTATTATACCAGGCATATCTCTCCAGCTGTATTATACCAGGCTGGTCTCTCTAGCTATATTATATACCAGGCTGGCCTCTCTAGCTGTACAATACCAGGCTGGTCTCTCTAGATGTATTATACCAGGAGGCTGGTGTCTCTAGATGTTTTATTCCAGGCTGGTCTCTCTAGCTGTATTATACCAGGCTGGTCTCTCCAGCTGTAGTATACCAGGCTGGTCTCACTAGCTGTATTATACCAGGCAGGTCTCTCTAGCTGTTTTATACCATGCTGGTCTCTCTAGCTGTATTATACCAGGCTGGTCTCACTAGCTGTATTATACCAGGCAGGTCTCTCTAGCTGTTTTATACCATGCTGGTCTCTCTAGCTGTATTATACCAGGCTGGTCTCTCTAGCTGTAGTATACCAGGTTGATCTCTCTAGCTGTATTATACCAGGCAGGACTAGCTGTATTATACCAGCCTGGTCTCTCTAGCTGTAGTATACCAGGAGGCTGAACTCTCGAGCTGTATTATACCAGGCTGGTCTCTCTAGCTATATTATATACCAGGCTGGCCTCTCTAGCTGTACAATACCAGGCTGGTCTCTCTAGATGTATTATACCAGTATTATACCAGGCTGGTCTCTCTATACCAGGCTGTTTTATTATACCAGGCTGGGCTGAATTACACCAGTCTGGTCTCTCGAGCTGTATTATACCAGGCTGGTCTCTCTAGCTGTATTATAACAGGCTGGTCTCTCTAGCTGTATTATACCAGGCTGGCCTCTCCAGCTGTATTATCTATAGCTGGTCTCTCTAGCTGTATTATACCAGGCTGGTCTCTCTAGCTGTATTATTTGTATTATACCAGGCTGGTCTCTCTAGCTGTATTATACCAGGCTGGTCTCTAGCTGTATTAAACCAGGCTGGTCTCTCTAGCTGTATTATACCAGCTGGTCTCTCTAGCTGTATACCAGGCTGGTCTCTCTAGCTGTTTCTCTACCTGTATTATACCAGGCTGGTCTCTCTAGCTGTATTATACCAGGCTGGTCTCTCTAGCTGTATTATACCAGGCTTGATCTAATACCAGGCTGATCTCTAGCTGTATTAAACCAGGCTGGTCTCTCTAGTCATTATACCAGGCTGGCTCCATCTCTTTATACCAGGCTGGTCTCTCTAGCTGTATTATCTAGGCTGGTCTGTATTATACCAGGCTGGTCTCTCTAGCTGTATTAGCTGTATTATACCAGGCTGGTCTCTCTAGCTGTATTATACCAGGCTGGTCTCTCTAGCTGTATTATACCAGGCTGGTCCAGCTGTATTATCTGGTCTGGCTAGCTGTACCAGGCTGGTCTCTCCATCTCTATTATACCAGGCTGGTCTGCATGGATTATACCAGGCTGGTCTCTCTAGCTGTATTATACCAGGCTGGTCTCTCTAGCTGTACAATACCAGGCTGGTCTCGCTAGCTGTATTATACCAGGCTGGCCTCTCTAGCTGTATTATACCAGGCTGGTCTCTCTAGCTGTATTATAATAGGCTGGCCTCTCTAGCTGTATTATACCAGGCTGGTCTCTCCACCTGTATTATAACATGCTGGTTTGGCTGGATTATACCAGACTGGTCTCTCTAGCTGTATTATACCAGGCTGGTCTCTCTAGCTGTACAATACCAGGCTGGTCTCGCTAGCTGTATTATACCAGGCTGGCCTCTCTAGCTGTATTAAACCAGGTTGGTCTCTCTAGCTGTATTATACCAGACTGGTCTCTCTAGCTGTATTATACCAGGCTGGTCTCTCTAGCTGTATTATACCATGCTGGTCTCTCTAGCTGTATTAAACCAGGCTGGTCTCTCTAGCTGTATTAAACCAGGCTGGTCTCTCTACCTGTATTATACCAGGCTGGTCTCTCTAGCTGTATTATACCAGGCTGGTCTCTCTAGCTGTACAATACCAGGCTGGTCTCTCTAGCCGTATTATGTCAGGCTGGTCTCTCTAGCTGTATTATGCCAGGCCTGTCTCTCTACCTGTATTATACCAGGCTGATCTCTCTAGCTGTATTAAACCAGGCTGGTCTCTCTAGCTGTATTATACCAGGCTGGTCTCTCTAGCTGTATTATACAAGGCTGGTCTCTCTAGCTGTATTATACCAGGCTGGTCTCTCCATCTCTATTATACCTTGCTGGTCTGCATGGATTATACCAGGCTGGTCTCTCTAGCTGTATTATACCAGGCTGGTCTCTCTAGCTGCACAATGCCAGGCTGGTCTCGCTAGCTGTATTATACCAGGCTGGCCTCTCCAGCTGTATTATACCATGCTGGTCTGGCTGGATTATACCAGGCTGGCCTCTCTAGCTGTATTATACCAGGCTGGTCTCTCCATCTCTATTATACCTTGCTGGTCTGCATGGATTATACCAGGCTGGTCTCTCTAGCTGTATTATACCAGGCTGGTCTCTCTAGCTGCACAATGCCAGGCTGGTCTCGCTAGCTGTATTATACCAGGCTGGCCTCTCCAGCTTTATTATACCATGCTGGTCTGGCTGAATTATACCAGGCTGGTCTCTCTAGCTGTATTATAACATGCTGGTCTCTATAGCTGTTTTATATCAGGCTAGTCTCTCTAGTTTTACAATACCAGGCTGGTCTCTCCAACTGTACAATACCAAACTGGTCTCTCTAGCTGTATTATAGCAGGAGGCTAGTCTCTCTAGTTGTATTATACCAGGCTGGTCTCTCTAGCTGTATTATACCAGGCTGGTGTCTTTATCTAATGGGTGAATAACAGGGCCCTATGAGCCTGAGTTGAGGCTCTTGGCGGTGTGGAGATATTACAGGTTTCATATGGTCCATACACGCTAAGAATGGGTGGTCCGCCCCCTCCAACCAGTGCCTCCTCCTCCTCCAAGTGGAGCAGAGCGGAGCAGAGAGGAGCAGAGTGGAGCAGAGAGCAGAGGGCAGAGAGGAGAGCAGAGCAGAGCGGGGCAGAGTGGAGCAGAGTGGAGCAGAGAGGAGCAGAGAGGAGCAGAGCGCAGCAGAGAGGAGCAGAGCGGAGCAGAGAGGAGAGCAGAGCAGAGGGGAGCAGAGAGGAGCAGAGAGGAGAGCAGAGCAGAGCAGAGGGGAGCAGAGCGGAGAGCAGAGCAGAGCAGAGCAGAGCAGAGGAGAGGAGAGCAGAGGAGAGCAGAGGAGGAGAGAGAGGAGAGCAGAGCGGAGCAGAGAGCAGAGGAGAGGAGAGGGGCAGGAAGAAAAGCTGATCTGAGGGGTTCCTGCGTTGCTACAGGCCTCCTTCCCTCATTAATTCCACTGATTCCTCCAGATGGGAAACAAAATATTAATTTGATTGAGCCCTAGGCAGCAGGGCTGCTCTCTTAACGTGCTCTGTAAATCCCTAGGTTTACTGTAAACAGACAGAGGGAGAAGATCTGATATCTGAAACCTGGTTGTCGAGACTGACTGCAAGGCCTGTGGGTTGGATGGAGGGATGGAGGAGGGGTGGGCTTGTCATAAATGTTATTAATTATTGGTCAGAAAATTACTAATCTATCAGAAGAATGTGACAGTGTGTGGCTTGTGTAAACATGGCAAGCACTTGTTTAAATTACGCAAATTAACCTGAACTGTCAATGTGGCATAAAATACTAGTTCTACAACATTCCATGAGAAATTCAGCTGCTCATCCAATACAACTGCCTCCTCTACCTGGGAAAGGAAATGGAAAGAGGAACAAGGCTGATTTTAATTTAATTATTAATGGTAGAGAGGAGAGGAGAGGAGAGGAGAGGAGAGGAGAGGAGAGGAGAGGAGAGGAGAGGAGAGAGGAGAGGAGAGAGGAGAGGAGAGAGAGAGGAGAGGAGAGGAGAGGAGAGAGGAGAGGAGAGGAGAGGAGAGGAGAGGAGAGGAGAGAGGAGAGAGAGAGAAGAGAGGAGAGAAGGAGAGGAGAGGAGAGGAGAGGAGAGGAGAGGAGAGGAGAGGAGAGGAGAGGAGAGGAGAGGAGAGAGGAGAGAGAGAAGAGAGGAGAGGAGAGGAGAGAGGAGAGGAGAGGAGGAGGAGAGAGGAGAGAGAGGAGAGGAGAGGAGAGGAGAGGAGAAATGGTACTTCAAGCATAATTTAAAATACGTGATATTGGACCTTGTTCTCAAAAGTGATGATATAATATATGGGGATACAACGGACACATATATAGAGACAACTGGAGAGACACAGACCCTGGTATAATACATGAAGCCTGGTATAAGAGCTGGAGAGAGGAACGGACCCACATGAAGATAGAGACTGATGGGGAGAACGGACCCCTGGTATAGAGACAGATGGAGAGACTGATGGGATACAGCTGGAGAGACACAGCCTGGACCTGGAGAACACATGAAGATAGAGACTGAGGGAGACCAGACCCACATGAAGATAGAGACTGATGGGGAGGAATATATTTTGTTGAAGATAGGAGACTGATGGGGGAACGGACCCACATGAAGATAGAGACTGATGGGGAGGACCCACATGAAGATAGAGACTGATGGGAGGAACGGACCCACATGAAGATAGAGACTGATGGGGAGGAACGGACCCACATGAAGATAGAGACTGATGGGGAGGAACGGACCCACATGAAGATAGGAGACTGATGGGGAGGAACGGACCCACATGAAGATAGAGACTGATGGGGAGGAACGGACCCACATGAAGATAGAGACTGATGGGGAGGAACGGACCCACATGAAGATATGAGACTGATGGGGAGGAACGGACCCACATGAAGATAGGAGACTGATGGGGAGGAACGGACCCACATGAAGATAGAGACTGATGGGGAGGAACGGACCCACATGAAGATAGAGACTGATGGAGAGGAACGGACCCACATGAAGATAGAGACTGATGGGGAGGAACGGACCCACATGAAGATAGAGACTGATGGAGAGGAACGGACCCACATGAAGATAGAGACTGATGGGGAGGAACGGACCCACATGAAGATAGAGACTGATGGGGAGGAACGGACCCACATGAAGATAGAGGCAGATGGGGAGGAACGGACCCACATGAAGATAGAGGCTGATGGGGAGGAACGGACCCACATGAAGATAGAGACTGATGGGGAGGAACGGACCCACATGAAGATAGAGACTGATGGGGAGGAACGGACCCACATGAAGATAGAGACTGATGGGGAGGAACGGACCCACATGAAGATAGAGACTGATGGAGAGGAACGGACCCACATGAAGATAGAGACTGATGGGCAGGAACGGACCCACATGAAGATAGAGGCTGATGGAGAGGAACGGACCCACATGAAGATAGGAGACTGATGGGCAGGAACGGACCCACATGAAGATAGGAGGCTGATGGAGAGGAACGGACCCACATGAAGATAGAGACTGATGGGGAGGAACGGACCCACATGAAGATAGAGACTGATGGAGAGGAACGGACCCACATGAAGATAGAGACTGATGGGGAGGAACGGACCCACGTGAAGATAGAGACTGATGGGGAGGAACGGACCCACGTGAAGATAGAGACTGATGGGGAGGAACGGACCCACATGAAGATAGAGGCAGATGGAGAGGAACGGACCCACATGAAGATAGAGACTGATGGGGAGGAACGGACCCACATGAAGATAGGAGACTGATGGGGAGGAACGGACCCACGTGAAGATAGAGGCAGATGGGGAGGAACGGACCCACGTGAAGATAGGAGACTGATGGGGAGGAACGGACCCACATGAAGATAGAGACTGATGGGGAGGAACGGACCCACGTGAAGATAGAGGCAGATGGGGAGGAACGGACCCACATGAAGATAGAGACTGATGGGGAGGAACGGACCCACATGAAGATAGAGACTGATGGAGAGGAACGGACCCACATGAAGATAGGAGACTGATGGGGAGGAACGGACCCACATGAAGATAGAGACTGATGGAGAGGAACGGACCCACATGAAGATAGAGACTGATGGGGAGGAACGGACCCACATGAAGATAGAGACTGATGGGGAGGAACGGACCCACATGAAGATAGGAGACTGATGGGAGGAACGGACCCACATGAAGATAGAGACTGATGGGGAGGAACGGACCCACATGAAGATAGAGACTGATGGGGAGGAACGGACCCACATGAAGATAGGAGACTGATGGGGAGGAACGGACCCACATGAAGATAGAGACTGATGGGGAGGAACGGACCCACGTGAAGATAGAGACTGGAGGAACGGACCCACATGAAGATAGAGGCAGATGGGGAGGAACGGACCCACATGAAGATAGAGACTGATGGAGAGGAACGGACCCACATGAAGATAGAGACTGATGGGGAGGAACGGACCCACATGAAGATAGAGACTGATGGAGAGGAACGGACCCACATGAAGATAGAGACTGATGGGGAGGAACGGACCCACGTGAAGATAGAGGCTGATGGGGAGGAACGGACCCACATGAAGATAGAGGCAGATGGAGAGGAACGGACCCACATGAAGATAGAGGCAGATGGGAGGAACGGACCCACATGAAGATAGAGACTGATGGGGAGGAACGGACCCACATGAAGATAGGAGACTGATGGGGAGGAACGGCCCCACGTGAAGATAGAGGCAGATGGGGAGGAACGGACCCACGTGAAGATAGAGACTGATGGAGAGGAACGGACCCACATGAAGATAGAGACTGATGGGGAGGAACGGCCCCACGTGAAGATAGAGACTGATGGAGAGGAACGGACCCACATGAAGATAGAGACTGATGGGGAGGAACGGCCCCACGTGAAGATAGAGACTGATGGGGAGGAACGGCCCCACGTGAAGATATGAGACTGATGGGGAGGAACGGACCCACATGAAGATAGAGACTGATGGGGAGGAACGGCCCCACGTGAAGATAGAGGCTGATGGGGAGGAACGGCCCCACGTGAAGATAGGAGACTGATGGGGAGGAACGGACCCACATGAAGATAGAGACTGATGGGGAGGAACGGCCCCACGTGAAGATAGAGGCAGATGGGGAGGAACGGCCCCACATGAAGATAGAGGCAGATGGGGAGGAACGGCCCCACATGAAGATAGAGGCAGATGGGGAGGAACGGACCCACGTGAAGATAGAGACTGATGGAGAGGAACGGACCCACATGAAGATAGAGACTGATGGGGAGGAACGGCCCCACGTGAAGATAGAGACTGATGGAGAGGAACGGACCCACATGAAGATAGAGACTGATGGGGAGGAACGGCCCCACGTGAAGATAGAGGCAGATGGGCAGGAACGGACCCACATGAAGATAGAGGCAGATGGAGAGGAACGGACCCACATGAAGATAGAGGCAGATGGAGAGGAACGGACCCACATGAAGATAGAGACTGATGGGGAGGAACGGACCCACATGAAGATAGGAGACTGATGGGGAGGAACGGCCCCACGTGAAGATAGAGGCAGATGGGGAGGAACGGCCCCACGTGAAGATAGGAGACTGATGGGGAGGAACGGCCCCACGTGAAGATATGAGACTGATGGAGAGGAACGGCCCCACGTGAAGATATGAGACTGATGGGGAGGAACGGACCCACGTGAAGATATGAGACTGATGGAGAGGAACGGCCCCACGTGAAGATAGGAGACTGATGGGGAGGAACGGACCCACGTGAAGATATGAGACTGATGGAGAGGAACGGACCCACATGAAGATAGAGACAGATGGGGAGGAACGGACCCACATGAAGATAGAGACTGATGGGGAGGAACGGACCCACGTGAAGATAGAGACTGATGGGGAGGAACGGACCCACGTGAAGATAGAGACTGATGGAGAGGAACGGACCCACATGAAGATAGAGACTGATGGGGAGGAACGGACCCACGTGAAGATAGAGACTGATGGGGAGGAACGGACCCACATGAAGATAGGAGACTGATGGGGAGGAACGGACCCACATGAAGATAGAGGCAGATGGGAGGAACGGACCCACATGAAGATAGAGACTGATGGGAGGAACGGACCCACATGAAGATAGAGACTGATGGGGAGGAACGGACCCACGTGAAGATAGAGGCAGATGGGGAGGAACGGACCCACGTGAAGATAGGAGACTGATGGGGAGGAACGGACCCACATGAAGATAGAGACTGATGGGGAGGAACGGACCCACATGAAGATAGAAGATGGGGAGGAGCCCCACATGAAGATGAGGCAGATGGGGAGGAACGGACCCACATGAAGATAGAGACTGATGGAGAGGAACGGACCCACATGAAGATAGAGACAGATGGGAGGAACGGACCCACATGAAGATAGAGACTGATGGGGAGGAACGGACCCACATGAAGATAGGAGACTGATGGGGAGGAACGGACCCACGTGAAGATAGAAGATAGAGACCCACATGAAGATGGGGAGGAACGGACCCACGTGAAGATAGGAGACTGATGGGAGGAACGGACCCACGTGAAGATAGATGCAGATGGGGAGGAACGGACCCACGTGAAGATAGGAGACTGATGGGGAGGAACGGACCCACATGAAGATAGAGACTGATGGGGAGGAACGGACCCACATGAAGATAGAGACTGATGGGGAGGAACGGACCCACATGAAGATAGAGGCTGATGGAGAGGAACGGACCCACATGAAGATAGGAGACTGATGGGAGGAACGGACCCACATGAAGATAGAGACTGATGGGAGGAACGGACCCACATGAAGATAGAGACTGATGGGGAGGAACGGACCCACATGAAGATAGGAGACTGATGGGGAGGAACGGACCCACATGAAGATAGAGACTGATGGAGAGGAACGGACCCACATGAAGATAGAGACTGATGGGGAGGAACGGACCCACGTGAAGATAGAGACTGATGGGGAGGAACGGACCCACGTGAAGATAGGAGACTGATGGGGAGGAACGGACCCACGTGAAGATAGAGACTGATGGGGAGGAACGGACCCACATGAAGATAGAGACTGATGGGGAGGAACGGACCCACATGAAGATAGGAGACTGATGGGGAGGAACGGACCCACGTGAAGATAGAGACTGATGGGGAGGAACGGACCCACGTGAAGATAGGAGACTGATGGGGAGGAACGGACCCACATGAAGATAGGAGACTGATGGGGAGGAACGGACCCACGTGAAGATAGAGGCAGATGGGGAGGAACGGCCCCACATGAAGATAGAGGCAGATGGGGAGGAACGGACCCACGTGAAGATAGGAGACTGATGGAGAGGAACGGACCCACATGAAGATAGGAGACTGATGGGGAGGAACGGACCCACGTGAAGATAGGAGACTGATGGGGAGGAACGGACCCACATGAAGATAGAGACTGATGGGGAGGAACGGACCCACGTGAAGATAGAGGCAGATGGGGAGGAACGGACCCACATGAAGATAGAGACTGATGGGGAGGAACGGACCCACATGAAGATAGAGACTGATGGGGAGGAACGGCCCCACGTGAAGATATGAGACTGATGGGGAGGAACGGACCCACGTGAAGATAGGAGACTGATGGGGAGGAACGGACCCACATGAAGATAGGAGACTGATGGAGAGGAACGGACCCACGTGAAGTGAAGATAGAGGACCCACATGATGGAGACTGAGGGAGGGCCCCACATGAAGATAGAGACTGATGGGGAGGAACGGACCCACATGAAGATAGAGACTGATGGAGAGGAACGGACCCACATGAAGATAGGAGACTGATGGAGAGGAACGGACCCACATGAAGATAGAGACTGATGGGGAGGAACGGACCCACATGAAGATAGAGACTGATGGGGAGGAACGGACCCACATGAAGATAGGAGACTGATGGGGAGGAACGGACCCACATGAAGATAGAGACTGATGGGGAGGAACGGACCCACATGAAGATAGAGAAGATGGGGAGGAACGGACCCACATGAAGATAGAGGATGGGGAGGAACGGACCCACATGAAGATAGAGGCAGATGGGGAGGAACGGACCCACATGAAGATAGAGGCAGATGGGGAGGAACGGACCCACATGAAGATAGAGACTGATGGGGAGGAACGGACCCACATGAAGATAGAGACTGATGGGGAGGAACGGACCCACATGAAGATAGAGACTGATGGGGAGGAACGGACCCACATGAAGATAGAGACTGATGGGGAGGAACGGACCCACATGAAGATAGGAGACTGATGGGGAGGAACGGACCCACGTGAAGATGAGACTGATGAGGAGGAACGGACACGTGAAGATAGGAGACTGATGGGGAGGAACGGACCCACATGAAGATGAGACTGATGGGGAGGAACGGACCCACGTGAAGATAGAGACTGATGGGAGGAACGGACCCACATGAAGATAGAGACTGATGGGAGGAACGGACCCACGTGAAGATAGGAGACTGATGGGGAGGAACGGACCCACATGAAGATAGAGACTGATGGGGAGGAACGGACCCACGTGAAGATAGGAGACTGATGGGGAGGAACGGACCCACGTGAAGATAGGAGACTGATGGGGAGGAACGGACCCACATGAAGATATGAGACTGATGGGGAGGAACGGACCCACATGAAGATAGGAGACTGATGGGGAGGAACGGACCCACATGAAGATAGAGACTGATGGGGAGGAACGGACCCACATGAAGATAGAGACTGATGGAGAGGAACGGACCCACATGAAGATAGGAGACTGATGGAGAGGAACGGACCCACATGAAGATAGGAGACTGATGGGGAGGAACGGACCCACATGAAGATAGAGACTGATGGGAGGAACGGACCCACATGAAGATAGAGACTGATGGGGAGGAACGGACCCACATGAAGATAGGAGACTGATGGAGAGGAACGGACCCACATGAAGATAGGAGACTGATGGAGAAGAACGGACCCACATGAAGATAGAGACTGATGAGGAGGAACGGACCCACATGAAGATATGAGACTGATGGAGAGGAACGGACCCACATGAAGATAGGAGACTGATGGGGAGGAACGGACCCACATGAAGATAGGAGACTGATGGGGACGAACGGACCCACATGAAGATAGAGCTGATGGGCAGGAACGGACCCACATGAAGATAGGAGACTGATGGGCAGGAACGGACCCACATGAAGATAGGAGACTGATGGGGAGGAACGGACCCACATGAAGATAGGAGACTGATGGGGAGGAACGGACCCACATGAAGATAGGAGACAGATGGGGAGGAACGGACCCACATGAAGATAGGAGACAGATGGGGAGGAACGGACCCACATGAAGATAGGAGAATGATGGGGAGGAACGGACCCACATGAAGATAGGAGACTGATGGGGAGGAACAGACCCACATGAAGATAGGAGACTGATGGGCAGGAACGGACCCACATGAAGATAGGAGACTGATGGGGAGGAACGGACCCACATGAAGATAGGAGACTGATGGGGAGGAACGGACCCACATGAAGATAGGAGACAGATGGGGAGGAACGGACCCACATGAAGATAGGAGACTGATGGGGAGGAACGGACCCACATGAAGATAGGAGACTGATGGGCAGGAACGGACCCACATGAAGATAGGAGACTGATGGGGAGGAACGGACCCACATGAAGATAGAGACTGATGGGGAGGAACGGACCCACATGAAGATAGAGCTGATGGGGAGGAACGGACCCACATGAAGATAGAGACTGATGGGCAGGAACGGACCCACATGAAGATAGGAGACTGATGGAGAGGAACGGATCCACATGAAGATAGGAGACTGATGGGGAGGAACGGACCCACATGAAGATAGAGACTGATGGGGAGGAACGGACCCACATGAAGATAGGAGACTGATGGGGAGGAACGGACCCACATGAAGATAGAGACTGATGGGGAGGAACGGACCCACATGAAGATAGGAGACTGATGGGAGGAACGGACCCACATGAAGATAGGAGACTGATGGGGAGGAACGGACCCACATGAAGATAGGAGACTGATGGGGAGGAACGGACCCACATGAAGATAGGAGACTGATGGGCAGGAACGGACCCACATGAAGATAGAGACTGATGGGGAGGAACGGCCCCACGTGAAGATAGAGACTGATGGGGAGGAACGGACCCACATGAAGATAGGAGACTGATGGGAGGAACGGACCCACATGAAGATAGGAGACTGATGGAGAGGAACGGACCCACATGAAGATAGGAGACTGATGGAGAGAACGGACCCACATGAAGATAGAGACTGATGAGGAGGAACGGACCCACATGAAGATATGAGACTGATGGAGAGGAACGGACCCACATGAAGATATGAGACTGATGGAGAGGAACGGACCCACATGAAGATAGGAGACTGATGGAGAAGAACGGACCCACATGAAGATAGGAGACTGATGGAGAGGAACGGACCCACATGAAGATAGAGACTGATGGAGAGGAACGGACCCACATGAAGATAGAGACTGATGGGAGGAACGGACCCACATGAAGATAGGAGACTGATGGAGAGGAACGGACCCACATGAAGATAGAGACTGATGAGGAGGAACGGACCCACATGAAGATAGGAGACTGATGGGAGGAACGGACCCACATGAAGATAGAGACTGATGGGGACGAACGGACCCACATGAAGATAGAGACTGATGGGGACGAACGGACCCACATGAAGATAGAGCTGATGGGCAGGAACGGACCCACATGAAGATAGGAGACTGATGGGCAGGAACGGACCCACATGAAGATAGGAGACTGATGGGCAGGAACGGACCCACATGAAGATAGGAGACTGATGGGCAGGAACGGACCCACATGAAGATAGGAGACTGATGGGCAGGAACGGACCCACATGAAGATAGGAGACTGATGGGCAGGAACGGACCCACATGAAGATAGGAGACTGATGGGCAGGAACGGACCCACATGAAGATAGGAGACTGATGGAGAGGAACGGACCCACATGAAGATAGGAGACTGATGGGGAGGAACGGACCCACATGAAGATAGGAGACTGATGGGCAGGAACGGACCCACATGAAGATAGGAGACTGATGGGGAGGAACGGACCCACATGAAGATAGGAGACTGATGGGCAGGAACGGACCCACATGAAGATAGGAGACTGATGGGCAGGAACGGACCCACATGAAGATAGAGACTGATGGGCAGGAACGGACCCACATGAAGATAGAGACTGATGGGGAGGAACGGACCCACATGAAGATAGAGACTGAAAGGGAGGAACGGACCCACATGAAGATAGGAGACTGAAAGGGAGGAACGGTCCTAAGTGAAGACAGGAGACAAGAGACGTGAGGAGCGATCTGTAGCCTGGAACCAAATTTCATCTCATGTCTCTCTCACTCAATGGTGACAAATTGAATAGCTCCTGATGAAAATACAGTATTATGTGGTTGCTCCTGTTTGGCTATATACTTTATGTCACCATAATGACAAAGCAAAAACATAATGAATAATGATGAATAAATAATGAATAAAACAGGTTAAACATTATTTTTGCAAAAATAAATCATCTGAAATATCACATTTACATAAATATCCAGACCCTTTACTCAGTACTTTGCTGAAGCACCTTTGGCAGCGATTACAGCCTTGATTCTTCTTGGGTATGATGCTACGATCTTGGCACACCTGTATTTGGGGACTCTCCCATTCTTCTCTGCAGATACTCACAAGCACTGTCAGGTTGAATGGGGAGCGTCGCTGCACAGCTATTTTCAAGTCTCTCCAGAGATGTTCGATCAGGTTCAAGTCCGGGCTCTGGTGGGGTCACTCAAGGACATTCACAAATTTGTCACAAGTGTCGTGGAGGATCGTTACAAAATATAGCACTTACAAGAACTTGTGAATTCAATATAGGCTTTTAATACAAACATATCAGACGCCTAGATGGTCCGTGGAACCCACACTTTCCCAGAGCTCTGGCTCTGTATTTATACACATACAACATATGAGTCCATCCCACATTCAAATGAAGTTACTTCCCTCAGTCCATCTGCCACCATTATTTTCCAATCTGTGCTTCCTTCTTGTTCACGCCCAATAACGCTCATATCTGCTTTCAGTTAAGTTATAATGGTGACAGGACCTCTTCATGTCCCAAAAATAATACATGCCCATCTTATCCTATGGGCCCCTTAAGTTTAGTGTTACGTTCCCCAGTTTATGTGTTGTAGTTTGTGTATTTGCATGTGTTTATTTCAGGAAATGGGCATACATATACGCGTAGCATATTCGCTGTCTAGGCACACTAGATAAGACCTGGGCGGACCACCCCCTGTATTTTGGTTAGGGCACCAGGTGGTGCTAAATTAGGTAAGTATTGGTTAGGCGGGTAAGATAGGAGAGGGGGCTTTGAGATTTACTTTCTTTGCTTTGGTTCCGTCCAGCCCCTTTTCCCCATATTACAGTGTAAAGGAATAAAGTCCTTGTAAACGGTACCACATTCTGCTTGTTGTCATTCTTACTCGCACCTACAGTCCATACCTTTTTCACTTCACAGAGAGTTTAATTGTAGCAGGGTGTCGCGTTCCCTCTTCATAGAGGCGTGCGTAACATAATGGGGGCTCATCCGGGATTTTTCCATTAAACACACCGGACCCTGCTGCTCTGAGCTCTCTCTGGTTAGTGATTGAGGTGTGAGGTTGTGAGTTTGGATTACTTGTTTAGTTAGTGTGTTCAGTAGACTGCATTGTATAAGATGGCTGCATCAGCCACAAGTTTTTTGACGCGCCTCTATTGATTGTTTGGTGAAGTAAAGTAGACCTTATAGCTATACTGACCATTATGGATTTGTATTCCCTGAGAAAGTCCTAAAGGCTGAGCTTTTGGTGCTAGTCAGGGAGGGTTTAGTGAGAAGATTCTCTCATTGCAAGGAGAGGAGACTGGTAGACCTTCTGATGCCAAGTCAGAGGACAGGGCGGAGGAAGGGGTTCCTCGTACCCCCTTTACATTGCCCCGATTCGATCCTTTATCTTCTGCTTCGGGTCGTTCAGATGGGACTGCTAGGCTGAAGGTGAGGCTGGCTCGGTTAGAAATGGAGCAAAAAGATAAAGAGAGACAGATGCATTTTGAACTTGAAATTAGGAAAATGGAAGCTGACAGGGAGGTGAGGATCCGACAACTGGAGCTAGATGCTGGCTCCAGTGCGACTCCACAAGCTGCTCATCATCAAGCCCACTTCGATGTGAGTAAAAACATAGCTTTAGTCCCTCCATTCCGAGAGTCGGAAGTTGATTCTTATTTCTCTGCGTTTGAGCGTGTGGCCGCTGCGCTGCATTGGCCACTCGAGGTTTGGCCGCTCCTGTTACAATGTAAATTGTCTGGGAAAGCCCAGGAAGTAGTAGCTGCTCTCTCCCTGGAAGACAGTTTACACTACAATACAGTTAAAACTACTGTGTTGCGGGCTTATGAGTTGGTGCCTGAAGCTTATAGGCAGCGCTTCAGGAACCACAAAAAAACATCTCACCGTACATTTGTTGAATTTGCAAGGGACACAGAGTCTCTGAACGTGTTCAGCCAGCAAAGCTAACACCTTTGCTGATAGATGGTGCTGTTGGAGGACTTTAAAAGCAACCTCCCAGATAGAATTGTAGTTCATTTAAATGAACAGAAAGTGGCAACATTGGCCCAAGCAGCAGTGTTGGCAGATGAGTACGCTTTGACACACAAGACTGTCTTTGGTGCACCACGTTTTGAAGGCCGGACGATTACCTCATCAGTTCCTCGTTCAGGACGCTTTTCCTCTGACAACCCTAAGCCTTTTCATGAAATCCGTGAATGTTTTTACTGTCACCAAAAGGGTCACGTGATTGCGGACTGCCCAGTTTTGAAAAATAAACCGAAACATTCCCTGTCACCGAAAAATGAAAAGTTTGGGTTTAGTCAAGTCTTTGGCTCGTCCCTTGGATCGAGTTATTGATTCAGCATTTGAGAAACCGGATCCTGTCTATGCTCCGTTTATCTCTGCCGGTTGTGTTTCCTTAACAGGAGAACAAGCTGATCAAAAGCCTATCCAAATCCTACGAGACACCGGGCGGCATGAAGTCAGTAATCGTTACTGATGCTTTACCCTGGTCTCCTGAAACCTATTGTGGCTCACATGTCATATTACAGGGGATAGAGACAAAAACAGTATCTGTACCATTACACTGGGTCCATAGTGTCAGACTTGTATCAGGACGTTTCCGTGTTGGTGTAGTGTCTACACTGCCAGTAAAAGGAGTCACATTGCTACTAGGGAATGATATTGCTGGTGGTAATACTCCTGTGTTGAGTAGACAATCCAGAAATCAGAACTACAGATGAGAAATTGGTTCAAGCATTTCCACATGTTTTTCCTGCTTGTGTGTTAACGGACAATCTCGCAAGCTAGGAGATGTGGTGGATTTGGCTAGTTCCATTTTTGAGAATGTTGAGGTAGAAGACAATGCACCGAGTATGCCTTCTGAAATGCCACAGTTTTACCCCTGTAAAAACTAAGGCAGAAATTGTGCCCCAATTACATGACGTTCTTTTGTCTGTCACCCCGAGAAGGTGATTGAATGTCAAAAGAAGACACCAGTCTTCCATTTCCATTGAGGAAGCTAAAACTAGAGAGAGCTTACTTTATGGAAGCAGGAGTTTTGAACGGAAATGGGCATCTCATGACACCATTAATGACTGGAGTGAAGTGTGTCAATCCGACAGCAGGTGCTGTCACGCCCATGACCAGGCGTGGTCTGGACACTTGGGGATCACAAAGACTTATAACCGGGTCCTTCGTCATTTCTTCTGGCCAGGTTTGAAGTCTGACGTGGTCCAATTTTTGTAAAACATGTCACATATGTCAACTCACTGGGAAAGTGAATCAAACAGAGCGCCACTCTGCCCGATTCCTGTGGTGGGGGAACCGTTTGAGAGAGTGATAATTGATTGTGTAGGTCCATTGAAAACCAGGTCAGGTAACCAGTTCCTACTAACAATAATGTGCAGTGCTACTCGATACCCAGAGGCTATTCCTCTCCGTACTATAACGGCTAAGACTGTGGTGAAGGCACTGGTGAAGTTCTTCTCTACGTTTGGACTCCCTAAAGTAATCCAAACTGATCAGGGATCCAACTTCATGTCTAAACTGTTTTCAAATGTGTTAAAGACATTGTGTATTTCCCATCAGGTCTCCAGTCCGTATCATCCAGAGAGTCAAGGGGCTCTAGAACGCTGGCATCAGACACTGAAGGCAATGCTACGCAAGTATTGTATGGAAACCAGTACTGATTGGGATGAGGGGGTGATTTGCTATAAGGAAACGATACAAGAGTCCTTAGGGTTCAGCCCTGCTGACCTTGTGTTTGGACACCCCACGGGGTCCGCTGAAAGTTTTGAAGGAGCATATCTTATCTCCTACACCCATGCCCTAAAAAGATTATGTCAGTAAGATGCGGGGAGAGAGAGCCCAAAAGTCTCTCTCCTCGTCTGATGGTTGCATTATGACACAAAGGCTGTTGGCCGTTCATTTGCACCAGGGGATCAAGTTTTAGTTTTGTTGCCAATCCCTGGCTCATCTCTGTCAGCACGTTTTGATGACACCAATTATGTGATAAAGACACCAGATCGAAGGCGTTCTTCCTGTGTGTGTCATGTTAACCTCATAGTCCGCCCAAACCCACATGAAGATACAGGAGACTGATTTCTAAAAATCGCAAATGAAATGAAATAAATATGCCTGTTCTCAAGCTTATCCTTTTCTTAACCTCTTCAGTCGACCCTCTACTTTTTTGAACATTTTGTTAAAAATCGCGCAACATTTCAGCGCCCTGCTACTCATGCCAGGAATATAGTACGTTCATATGGTTAGAATGTGTGGATAGGAAACCCTCGGACGTTTTTAAAACTGGTTAAATCACGACTGTGCTATTACATAACGATAGCAGGAAAACCTGATCACAGAAAATGGAAATAAATATCCTTGCGCCACTTCCAGCAATTGTTAACACATTAGATAAGACCGAGCATTCAACTCCCACAGCATCCCCATGTTGTCTAGAGTCTTGTGAATTGAATCATCTTTGATTCTTGGTTGAACCGAAAGAGGGGCACGACTTACCTCCGGTCTCCGCCCAGATCATTCTGGAAGAGCTCTCTCCTGAAATGTTTTCCAAGACGACAGCTAATGATTTCTACATCGCCTATGGATGATTTTTTATCGCTTATTAACGTTTACTAATACCTAAAGTAGCATTACAAACGTATTTCGAAGTGTTTTGTGAAAGTTTATTGTCAACTTTTTGAATTTTAAAAAATGACGTTACGTTGTGAAATCGCAGTTTTTTCCGTTTATCACACAGTCTACATATAACGATATCTTGGCTTTATATGGCCCGATTTAATCGAAATAAAGACCCAATAGTGTTTATGGGACATCTAGGAGTGCCAACAAAGAAGATGGTGAAAGGTAATGACTGTTTTCTATTTTATTGTGCGGTTTGGTAAGGAAATGCTAATTATTTTGTTTACGTCCCCTGCTGTGCTTTTCTGTTGTAGTGTATTGGTGCATGCTATCAGATAATAGCTTCTCATGCTGTCGCCGAAAAGCATTTTAAAAATCTGACTTGTTGCCTGGATTCACAACGAGTGTAGCTTTAATTTGATACCCTGCATGTGTATTTTAATGAACTTTTGAGTTTTAACTAATACTATTAGCATTTAGCGTAGCGCATTTGCATTTCCAGAGCTCTAGTTGGGATGCAAGCGTCCCAAGTAGAGGCAACAGGTTAACAATCCTGTCGTCTCAGATTTTCAAAATATGCTTTAGAACCAGAGAAAATCACTAATTTGTGTAAGAGTGGTGATAGCTAGCTTAGCATTAGCGTTAGCATTTAGCACGCAACATATTCACAAAAACCAGCCAAGGAATCAAATAAAATAATTTACCTTTGAAGAACTTCAGATGTTTCAATGAGGAGACTCTCAGTTACATAGCAGATGTCCAGTTTTTCCTGAAAGATTCTTGTGTAGGACACATCGTTCCCTTTTGTTACTATGCATTTGGCTACCGAAACTAACCGAAAATTCAGTCACCTACAGAACTTTTCCGAATTAACTCCATAATATCGACTGAAACATGGAAAACGTTGTTTGAATCAATCCTGAAGGTGGTTTGTCATATTTCTCTCCATTGAAAGCACCGTCCTTGTAGCCTGGTTTGTTCTGAGATTTGAATGGAAAAATACCGGGACCTGAGCACAATTGCCACACAGACACCAAGGGGGACACTTGGCAATTGTAGTCTCTTATGGTCAATCTTCCAATGATATGCCTACAAATACGTCACAATGCTGCAAAGACCTTGGGGAAACAAGAGAAAGAGTCCGTTCATTCCTGACGCATTCACAGCCATATAAGGCGATCATGGAAAACGTAGCCTCAGAAATCCTGTGCATTTCCTGGTCGGTCATACATCTGGCATTTGTTCTAAGGGACTCACAGTGAAAATCTTTGCATTTCTGGAAACGTAAGACTGTCTTCTTTCCAAAACTATCAATTCCAAGCATATTCGAGCATCTTTTCGTAACAAAATATTGCGCTTAAAACGGGCACGTCTTTTTATCCAAAAATGAAATACTGCCCCTAGAGTCTTAACAGGTTAACATGCTGAAAACATATTATGTGCGTGATTCTCCCGACAGCTCCTCAAGTAAGCCGGTCCAGCCCGCCGTCTCCAGTGTGGCTGCGGTGGTGCTGAAGCCTGGCTGGGACCTAGATGAGGATAAGGAGGACGGGTTGGAGTTACGCCATACGTTACAGCAAGGTGAACGCCTATGTAATTCAGAGATGCTGAAGAAGTTATCCTTCAAATGGAACATTTGGATAAGGATCAAACTAAGGATCTTATCCTATTGATAAACAGTTTTCTCAGTGTGTTTCAGGACATTCCAAGTCGCACATCCATCTTGGAACATGACGTGGATGTGGGGAACGCTGTTCCTATACGTCAGCATCGGGTTAATGCTAAGAAAAGGGAGGTAATGAAAAGTGAGGTAGCTTATTTATTACAGAATGACATGGCAAAACCCAGTAACAGCTCCTGGAGTTCACCATGTATTCTTGTTCCTAAGCCAGAGTACTATGTACGGACTGTCGTCGCGTAAATGCAGTTACAAAGTCTGATTCTTTTCCTATACCTCGCTTAGATGACTGTATTGATAGAATTGGTTCTGCTGCTTACGTTAGTAAGTTAGATTTGTTAAAAGGTTATTGGCAGGTGCCTCTGACCTCTCGAGCTTCTGACATATCGGCTTTTGTTATGCCAGATAACTTTGTACAATACACTGTGATGCCCTTTGGCATGTGTAATGCACCTGTTACTTTTCAGCGGCTAGTTAACATTGTGTTTGAAGATGTGCCAAATTGTACTGCTTACCTTGACGATGTGGTGATTCATTCGTCTACTTGGTCTGATCATCTCTCCACTTTGAAAAGTGTGTTTCAGCGGTTGGAGAAGGCTTCTTTAACCCTCAATTTGGCCAAGTGTGAGTTTGGGAAGGCTACAGTGACTTACTTAGGGAAACAAGTGGGACGAGGTCAAGTGCGCCCAGTAACTGGCAAAGTGGAAGCAATTGTTGCCTTTCCTGCTCCCACTACTCGCCACCAGTTGCGCAGATTCCTAGGGATGGTAGGGTACTATCGTACATTCTGTAAGAATTTCTCGACGGTAGTTGCTCCCCTCATCTCTGCTTAGTCCCAAGGTACCATTCAAGTGGACCAAGGACTGTAACTACGCTTTTGAGTCCGCTAAAGCGCTACTTTGTAGTGCCCCAGTGCTTGCCGCCCCCAACTTTGACAAACCTTTTAAGTTGGAGGTAGATGCTAGTATAGTGGGGGTGGGTGCGGTTCTCTTACAGGAAGATGAAGACGGAGTGGATCGGCCCGTCAGTTTCTTCTCCCGTAAGTTCAACTCGTGTCAGTCAAGGTACTCCACTATTGAACAAGAGACGCTGGCTTTATTGCTTGCCTTACAGTTCTTTGAGGTATATGTGGGCTCCAGTGCCTTGCCTGTTATTGTCTTCACGGACCATAATCCGTTGGTGTTCTTGAAACAAATGTACAACCAGAACCGCCGCCTTATGTGGTGGGCTCTGATTGTACAAGGATATAATGTACAGATCGCTTATGTGAAGGGCTCGGCGAATGTGGTTGCTGACGCTCTATCACGGGTTTACTAACTGGGGATACGTTGGCTTTTGTTATTGCAAAACTAGGTTTGCAATTTTTGTGGTGGGCGTGTTACGTTCCCCAGTTTATGTGTTGTAGTTTGTGTATTTGCATGTGTTTATTTCAGGAAATGGCTTCCTGAAATCCCTCAAGCAGCTGATTGGTCGACTCCATGGCTAAGTGGAGAGCTGACCCCGCCCCCTCGTCAAGACGCAGCTGTCTCCAATTACCCATTCCTTCTGACGCTATATAAAAGCCAGTGTTCTGTTCCGGAGGAAGATCTTTTTGTAGAGAGATTTGCTGGGAGGTCATTGCAGAGATTTTGATAGAGGTTGATTTTGCTGGGAGTTCATTGCTGGGAAGTTGGTATGTTTTGTGAGTTTGTTGCTCAGATAGAGCTTATTTGATGTCCTTTGTTTCTTAGTTTGTTTGTGAAATTGTTTAATATTCTGTTTCATTTGTTCCCAGGGGAGAAGGGGAAGGCACCTTGGGAGTGCTTAGGCAAGAGGCCCGCGGGCATACATATACCCGTGGCATATTCGCTGTCTAGGCACACTAGATAAGACATGGGCGGACCACCCCCTGTATTTTGGTTAGGGCACCAGGTGGTGCTAAATTAGATAAGTATTGGTTAGGCAGGTAAGATAGGAGAGGGGGCTTTGAGATTTACTTTCTTTGCTTTGGTTCCGTCCAGCCCCTTTTCCCCATATTACCGTGTAAAGGAATAAAGTCCTTGTAAACGGTACCACATTCTGCTTGTTGTCATTCTTACTCGCACCTACAGTCCATACCTTTTTCACTTCACAGAGAGTTTAATTGTAGCAGGGTGTCGCGTTCCCTCTTCATAGAGGCGTGTGTAACATTTAGCTTGGTGTGTTCTTTGGTATTTCTGTCCTTAAAAATATATGCCCTATGTCTATAGTCCATCAGTTGGTAATTGGCTGACCCCCTCCTTTGTGTGTCCCTCTGACCTTGGTATGTCCAGCTGTCCTATGCTCTCATGGCCTTACTTTGGTTTCCTGTCCTATACAATAGACAATGCATTTTACCAGAATGGCAAATGCACTCTAAGTGTATCCTCCTCTTGTGGTACAGTATTATGTTTGTCCCTATATGTACAGCTTGCTCCCACACAAGCCGCTCCTGCCTTGCCTTGGCTGTGTGCTTAGTGTCGTTGTCCTGTTGGAAGGTTCACCTTCACCCCAGTCTGAGGTTCTGAGTGCTCTGGAGCAGGTTTTCATAAATTATCTCTTTGTACTTTGCTCCATTCATCTTTCCCTCGATCTTGACTAGTCTCCCAGTCCCTGCCACTGAAATACATCCCCACAGCATGATGCTGCCTCCACCATACCTCACCGTAGGGATGGTGCCAGGTTTCCTCCAGACGTGACACTTGGCATTCATGCCAAAGATATTTCAATCTTGGTTTCATCGGACCAGAGAATCTTGTTTCTCGTGGTCTGAGAGACCTTTAGGTACCTTTTGGCAAACTTCAAGCGGGCTAGCATGTTCCTTTTACTGAGGAGTGGCTTCCATCTGGCCACTCCACCATAACGGCCTGATTGGTGGAGCGCTGCAGAGATTGTTGTCCCTCTGAAAGGTTCTCCCTTCTCATGGCTTGGCTTGGGTTTTGATCTGACATGCACTGTCAACTGCTGGACCTTATATAGATAGGTGTGTGCCTTTCCAAATCATGTCCAATCAATTGAATTGACAACAGGTGGACTCCAATCAAGTTGTAGAAACATCTCATGGATGATCAGAAGGTGACGTCAGTATAGGTGTATCAAAGCTGGGACCCAGAGACTGAAAAAAACAGCTTCTATCTCAAGGCTCTCCGACTATTAAATAGCCATCGCTAGCCATCTTCCACCCAGTTACGTAACTTTGCACCTTAGAGGCTGCTGCCCTGTATACATGGAATCATTGGCACTTTAAAACCTCTTGGGGATAGGGGGCAGCATTTTCACTTTTGGATAAATAGCGTGCCCAATTTCAACTTCCTGCTACTCATGCCAAGAATATAAGATATTCATATTATTAGTAGATTTGGATAGAAAACACTCTGAAGTTTCTAAAACTGATGGAATCATGTCTGTGAGTATAATAGAACTTATGTAGCAGGCCAAACGCAGAGGACTAACGATTCAGAATTTATTTTTTTGAGGTCACTGTCTATTTAATGAGGTTTCATTGGGAAACGAGATTTCTAAGGCACTTGTTTGCAGTTCCTACCGCTTCCACTGGATGTCACCAGTCTTTGGAATTTGGTTGAGGTTATTCCTTTGTGTAATGAAGAAGTACGGCCATCTTGAATATGTGTAATTTGAAGTGTACTTTTTGAGAAGGCGCATGACTGGAAGAGCAGGGTGAGTTTGTTGTCTTCCTGTATTGAACACAGATTGTCCCGTCTACAATGTGATCGATTATTAACGTTTAAAAATACCTAAAGTTGTATTACAAAAGTAGTTTGAAATGTTTTGGCAAAGTTTACAGGTAACTTTTGAGATATTTTGTTGTGACGTTGCGCAAATTGGAAGCTGTTTTTTTTCTGGATCAAACGTGCCAGATAAATGGACATTTTGGATATATATCGACGGAATTAATCGAACAATAGGACCATTTGTGATGTTTATGGGACATATTGGAGTGCCAACAAAAGAAGCTCGTCAAAGGTAAGGCATGATTTATATTTTATTTCTGCGTGTGGTGCCTGCAGGGTTTAAATATGCTACTCTCTCTTTGTTTAATGTTTTGCTATAATAGCTTCTTATGCTTTCGCCGAAATCTGACATGTTGCCTGGATTCACAACGAGTGTAGCTTTAATTTGGTATCTTACATGTGTGATTTAATGAAAGTTTAAATTTTATAGTATTTTATATGAATTTTCCCTGGCAATTGGCCAGGTATTTTTATTTTACCTATAACCTAGGCTAGTCAGTTAAGAACAAATTCTTATTTTCAATGATGGGCTAGGAACAGTGGGTTAACTTCCTGTTCAGGGGCAGAATGAAAGATTTGTACCTTGTCAGGGGATTTGAACTTGCAACCTTGCGGTTACTAGCCCAACGCTCTAACCACTAGGCTACCCTGCCACCCCGGCATGCATCTTTGGTCACAGAAAAAGCATCCCAAACAGTGGGTGAGTGTGTCGATCCAGAGCATCCCAAACAGGCTCAGTAGGTGACATGTCTGGTGAGTGTGTCGTACGCGTCGATCCAGAGCATCCCAAACATGCTCAGTAGGTGACATGTCTGGTGAGTGTGTCGATCCAGAGTATCCCAAACATGCTCAGTAGGTGACATGTCTGGTGACATGTCTGGTGAGTGTGTCAATCCAGAGCATCCCAAATATGCTCAGTGGGTGACATGTCTGGTGAGTGTGTCGTACGTGTCGATCCAGAGCATCCCAAACATGCTCAGTGGGTGACATGTCTGGTGAGTGTACAGATCCAGAGCATCCCAAACATGCTCAATGCGTGACATGTCTGAGTATGCAGACCATGGAAGAACTGGGACATTTTCAGCTTCTAGGAATTGTACAGATCCTTGTGACATGGGGCCGTGCATTATCATGCTGAAACATGAGGTGTTGGAAGTGGATGAATGTCACGACAATGGACCTCAGGATCTCGTCACGGTATCTCTGTCTCTCTCCAAGCTATAACACCACAACCTCACCAAGCTATTACACTACAACCTTATCAAGCTATTTCAATACAACCTTTACAAGCAATTACCCTACAACCTTACCAAGCTATTATACTACAACCTTACCAAGCAATTACACTACAACCTTACCAAGCTATTACCTTACCAAGCTATTACCTTACCAAGCTATTACACTACAACCTTACCAAGCTATTACACTACAACCTTACCAAGCTATTACCTTACCAAGCTATTACACTACAACCTTACCAAGCTATTACACTACAACATTACCAAGCTATTACACCACAACCTCACCAAGCTATTACACTACAACCTTACCAAGCTATTACACTACAACCTTACCAAGCTATTACACTACAACCTCACCAAGCTATTACACTACAATCTTACCAAGCTATTACCTTACCAAGCTATTACACTACAACCTTACCAAGCTATTATACTACAACCTCACCAAGCTATTACCTTACAACCTTACCAAGCTATTATACTACAACCTTACCAAGCTATTACACCACAACCTCACCAAGCTATTACACTACAACCTCACCAAGCTATTATACTACAACCTAACCAAGCTATTATACTACAACCTACCAAGCTATTATACCAACTATTACAACCTTACCAAGCTATTATACTACAACCTTACCAAGCTATTACACCACAACCTCACCAAGCTATTATACTACAACCTTACCAAGCTATTATACTACAACCTTACCAAGCTATTACACTACAACCTTACCAAGCTATTACACCACAACCTCACCAAGCTATTATACTACAACCTCACCAAGCTATTACCTTACCAAGCTATTACCTTACCAAGCTATTACACTACAACCTCACCAAGCTATTATACTACAACCTTACCAAGCTATTACACTACAACCTTACCAAGCTATTACCTTACCAAGCTATTACACTACAACCTTACCAAGCTATTACACCACAACCTCACCAAGCTATTATACTACAACCTCACCAAGCTATTACACTACAACCTCACCAAGCTATTACACTACAACCTCACCAAGCTATTACCTTACAACCTTACCAAGCTATTATACTACAACCTCACCAAGCTATTACACTACAACCTCACCAAGCTATTACCTTACAACCTTACCAAGCTATTATACTACAACCTCACCAAGCTATTACACTACAACCTTACCAAGCTATTACACTACAACCTCACCAAGCTATTATACTACAACCTCACCAGGCTATTATACTACAACCTCACCAAGCTATTATACTACAACCTCACCAAGCTATTATACTACAACCTTACCAAGCTATTACCCTACAACCTTACCAAGCTATTACACTACAACATTACCAAGCTATTACCCTACAACCTTACCAAGCTATTACCTTACAACCTTACCAAGCTATTACACTACAACCTTACCAAGCTATTACCTTACAACCTTCACCAAGCTATTATACTACAACCTCACCAAGCTATTATACTACAACCTTACCAAGCTATTACCCTACAACCTTACCAAGCTATTACCTTACAACCTCACCAAGCTATTACACTACAACCTCACCAAGCTATTACACTAAAACCTCACCAAGCTATTACACTACAACCTAACCAAACCATGCATGTCATCTGTAGTTGTGAGGCCCGTTTAACTTTTTGCTAAATTCTCAAAAATTAGGTTGTACGCGGCTAATGGTAGAGAAATGAACATTAAATTACTTGGCAACAGCTTTGGTGGACAATCCTGCAGTCAGCATGCCAATTGCACTCTCACTCAAAACTGAATACATCTGCGGCATTGTGTTGTGTGACAAAACTGCACACTTTAGAGTGGCCTTTTATTGTCCGATCAAGTAACGATCATGCTGTTTAATCAGCTTCTTGATATGCCTATCAGGTGGATGGATTATCTTGGAAAATTAGAAATGCTCACTAACACGGATGTAAACAAATTTGAGCACAACATTTGAGATAAATAAGATTTTTGTGAACATGAAATATGTCTGTGATCTTATATTTCAGCTGATTAAACATGGGACCAACATTTGTATACAGTACCAGTCCAAATTTTAAACACAAGTATTCATTCAAGGGTTTTTGTTTATTTTTACTATATTCTACATGCAGAATAATGATGAATACATCAGAATTATTAAATAACACATATGGAATCATGTATCAACCAAAAAAGTGTTAAACGAATTAAAATGTATTTTAGATTGTAGATTTTAGATTGACTCTTGGCATTCTCTCAACCAGCTTCACCTGGAATCATTTTCCAACAGTCTAGAAGAAGTTCCCACATATTCTGAGCACTTGATGGCTGCTTTTCCTTCCCTCTGCGGTCCAACTCATCCCAAACGATATCAATTGGGTTGAGGTTGGGTGGAGGCCAGGTCATCTGATGCAATACCTCCATCACTCTCCTTCTTGGTCAAATAGACCTTGCACAGCCTGGAGGTGTGTTGGGTCATTGTCCTGATTGTCCTGATGAACAATAAATGATAGTCACACTAGGCGCAAACCAGATGGGATGTCATATCGCTGCAGAATTCTAAAGAAATCACAGATAGTGTCACCAGCAAAGCACCCCCACAGTATCACACCACCTCCTCCATGCTTCACGGTGGGAACCACACGTGTGAAGATCATCCATTCACCTACTCTGTGTCTCAAATAGACACCGCAGTTGGATCTAAAAATCTAAAAATTGGACTTATCAGACCAAAGGACAGATTTCCAATTGTCTATTGTCCATTGCTCATACTTCTTGGTCCAAGCAATTCTCTTATTCTCATTGTTGTCCTCTAATAGTAGTGGTTAATTTGCAGTAATTTGACCACGATTGAAGGTTAAATAAAAATAAATAAATGAAGGACTGATTTACACGGTCTCCTCTGAACAATTCATGTTGAGATGTGTCTGTTACTTGAACTCTGAAGCATCCATTTGGGCTGCAATTTCTGAGGCTGGTAACTCTAGTTAAATGATCCTCTGCAGCAGAGGTAACTCTGGGTCTTCCTTTCCTGTGGCGGTCCTCTCGAGAACCAGTTTCATCACAACCCTTGATGGTTTTTGCGACTGCACTTGAAGAAACTTCCAAAATTCTTGAAATGTTCCTGACTGACAGACCTTCATGTCTTAAAGTAATGATGGAGTGTCATTTCTCTTTGTTTATTTGAGCTGTTCTTACCATGATATGGACTTAGTATTTTACCAAATAGGTCTATCCTCTGTATACCAACCCTACCTTGTCAAAACACAGCTGACTTGCTCAAAAGCGTTAAGAAGTAAATACAATTCCACAAATTAAACTTTTAACAAGGCACACCTGTTAATTGAAATGCATTCCAGGTGATTACTTCATGGAGCTGGTTGAGAGAATGCCAAGAGTGTGCAACATTATCATCAAGGCAAATGGTGGCTACTATGAAGAATCTAAAATCTAAAATTATTCTTATTATTATTATTATATTTTAAATTGTTTAACACTTTTTTGGTTACCACATGATTCCATATGTATTATTTCATAGTTTTTATGTATTCACTATTATTCTACAATGTAGAAAATAGTTTTAAAAAATTAAGAAAAACCCTGGAATGAGTATGTGAGTCCAAAATGACTGGTTACTGTATGTGCCTTGGAAAGTATTCAGACCCTCTGACTTTTTCCACAATTTGCCATATTATTATTATAAAATATTTCTCATCAATCTACACTCAATACCCTATGATGAAATGATGAAGTCAAGGATCGGGAGGATAGTCAGTTTTATGAGGGAATGTTTGGCAGCATGACTTTTTTATGAATAAAAAAAAAATCCTTCATTTAACTTGACAAGTCAGTTAAGAACAAATTCTTGTTTTCAATGATGGCCTAGGAACATTTGGGTAATTGCCTTGTTCAGTTGCAGAAGAACAGATGTTTACCTGGTTAGCTCTGGGAATCAATCTTGCAACCTTTCGGTTACTAGTCCAATGCTCTAACCACTAGGCTAACTGCCGAGGGAAGGATGCTCTAACCACTAGGCTAACTGCCGAGGGAAGGATGCTCTAACCACTAGGCTACCTGCCGAGGGAAGGATGCTCTAACCACTAGGCTAACTGCCGAGGGAAGGATGCTCTAACCACTAGGCTAACTGCCGAGGGAAGGATGCTCTAACCACTAGGCTAACTGCCGAGGGAAGGATGCTCTAACCACTAGGCAACCTGCCGAGGGAAGGATGCTTTGTTACAAAATAGGAAGCCGATTCTAGATTTCATTTTGGATTGGAGATGTTTAATGTGAGTCTGGAAGGAGAGTATGAAGTCTAACCAGACACCTAGGTATTTGTAGTTCTCCACATATTCTAAGTCAGAACCGTCCAGAGTAGTGATGCTAGACGGGCGGGCGTGTGCGGGCAGCAAAACAGCATGCATTTAGTTTTGCTTGCATTGAAGACCAGTAGGAGGCCACGGAAGGAGTGTTGGATGGCATTGAAGCTTGTCTGGAGGTTTGTTAACACAGTGTCCAAAGAAGGGCCAGAATTATACAGAATGGTGTCGTCTGCGTGGAGGTGGATCAGAGAATCACTATCAGCAAGAGCAACAATATTGATGTGTACAGAGAAAGGAGTCGGCCCAAGAATTGAACCCTGTGACACCACCATAGAGACTGCCAGAGGTCCGGACAACAGGCCCTCCGATTTGACAAACTGAACTCTGTCTCGGAAGCAGTTGGTGAACCAGGCAAGGCAGTCATTTGAGAAACCAAGGCTGTTGAGTCTGCCGATAAGAATGCGATGATTGACAGAGTCGAAAGCCTTGGCCAGGTTGATGAATATGGCTGCACAGTATTGTCTTTCATTGTTGGCGGTTATGATAATGTTTAGGACCTTGAGCATGGCTGAGGTGCACCCATGACCAGCTCAGAAACCAGATTGAAAATCAGAGATAGTACGGTGGGATTCAAAATGGTTGTGATCTGTTTGTTCACTTGGCTTTTGAAGACTTTAGATCGGATAGATATAGGTCTTTAACAGTTTGGGTCTAGAGTGTCACCCCCTTTGAAGAGGGGGATGAATGCGGCAGCTTTCCAACCTTTAGGCATCTCAGACGAAAGAGAATTTGAACCAACAAGTAATAGAGGTTGCAACAATTGCAGTGGATAATTTTATAAAGAAAGGGTCCAGATTGTCTAGCCCAGCTCATTTGTAGGGGTCCAGATTTTGCAGATCTTTCAGAACATCAGCTATCTGGATTTGGTTGAAGGAGAAATGGAGGAGGCTTGGGCATGTTTGCTGTGGGGGGTGCAGTGCTGTTGACCAGGGTAAGAGTAGCCAGGTGGAAAGCATGGCCAGCCGTAGAAAAATGCTTGTTTTACAGAGTCCCAAACGTTTTGTTTCAGTTTGAGAAAGCTAGACTTAGCTTTCCTAACTGCCTGTTTATCATGGTTCCTAACTTCCCTGAAAAGTTGCATATCGCGGGGGCTATTCGATGCTAACGCAGTATGCCACAAGATGTTTTTGTGCTGGTCAAGGGCAGTCAGGTCTGCAGTGAACCAAGGCCTATATCTGTTCTTACTTCCTCTACTGATGGAATGAGGTCAATATCCTTTCAGGATACCTGGGCCAGGTCGATTAGAAAGGCCTGCTCACTGAAGTGTTTTAGGGAGCGTTTGATAGTGATGAGGGGTGGTCGTTTGACTGCGAACCCATTACGGACGGAATGAGGCAGTGATCACTAAGATCGTGGTTGATGACAGCAGAGGTTTAGAGGGCAGGTTGGTCAAGATGGTATCTATGAGGTTGTGTCACGCCTTGGTCTTAGTATTTTGTGTTTTATTTATTTATTTGGTCAGGCCAGGGTGTGACATGGGTTTATGTTGTGGTGTGTTTTTGTATTGGGGTTTAGTAGGTATTGGGATTGCGGCTGAGTAGGGGTGTCTAGAGTAGGCTTGGCTGCCTGAGGCGGTTCTCAATCAGAGTCAGGTGATTCTCATTGTCTCTGATTGGGAACCATATTTAGGTAGCCTGGGTTTCACTGTGTATTTTGTGGGTGATTGTTCCTGTCTCAGTGTGTTTGTGTTTCACCAGATAGGCTGTCTAGGTTTTCACGTTCCGTTTTCTTGTTTTTGTATTGTTCGTGTTTTTTCTATATTAAAGATGTATCGAACTAACCACGCTGCATTTTGGTCCGACTCTCCTTCGATGGAAGAAAGCCGTTACAGGTTGGCCGTGTTTACGGATTTAGGGTTGTACCTGGTAGGTTTCATGATGATTTGTTTGCGATTGAGGGCATCTAGCTTAGATCATAGGAGGGCTGGGGTGTTACGCATATCCCAGTTTAGGTCACCTAACAGTACAAACTCTGAAGATAAATGGGGGGCAATTAATTCACATACGGTATGGTGTCTAGGGCACAGCTGGGGGCTGATAGGGGTCTATATCAAGCGGCATCACTGAGAGAGTTATTTCTGGAAAGGTGGATTTTTTAAAGTAGAAGCTCGAACTGTTTGGGCACAGACCTGGATGGTATGACAGAACTCTGCAGGCTATCTCTGCAGTAGATTGCAACTCCAACCCCTTTTGACAGTTCTATCTTGTGGAAAATGTTGTAGTTGGGGATGGACATTTCAGCATTTTTGGTAGCCTTCCTAAGCCTGGATTCAGACACGGCTGGGGCATCAGGGTTGGCGGAGTGTGCTAAAGCGGTGATTAAAACAAACTTAGGGAGGAGGCTTCTGATGTTAACATGCATGAAACCAAGGCTTTTACAGTTACAGAAGTCAACAAATGAGAGTGCCTGGGGAATGGGAGTGGAACTGGGGCCTGCAGGGCCTGGATTAACGTCTACATCACCAGAGGAACAGTGGAGGAGTAGGATAAGGGTACGGCTAAAGGCTATAAGAGCTGGTTGTTTAGTGAGTTTGGAACAGAGAATAAAAGAGAATAAAAGGAGCATATTTCTGGGCGTGTTGGAATAGATTTAAGGCATATTGTACAGACAAGGGTATGGTAAGATGTGAGTACAGTGGAGGTAAACCTAGGCTTTGAGTGACGATGAGAGAGGTTTCGTCTCTAGAGGCACCAGTTAAACCAGGTGAGGTCTCCACATGTGTGTGGGGTGGGACAAAAGACCTATCTAAGGCATTTTGTGCGCGACTGATGGCTCTACAGTGAAATAAAACAATAAGTACTAGCCAAGACAGCATTAGACAAGGCATATTGACATTAGAGAGAGGCATAAAGCAATCACAGGTGTTGATCAGGAGAGCTAAGACAACAACGGGTAAATAGTGATGAATGGGCAGAGAGGGTCAGTTGGGTACATACAGGACCTGAGTTCAAGGCTGGGGCTGACAGGTTAACAAAATGATGTACCGTGTTATTGAAACAGTCCAGGGGGAATCAGCTGTGTCATAGATCAATAAACTAATGTAAAAATAATTGATTCAATCAAAATGCAACACAATAAATTTACATAACAATAATGAGGCTATGTACAGGGTATTATAGTACAGTCAATGTGGTGGCTATATACAGGGTGTTACGGTACATATATATAGGTGTATATAGTCTCCACATTGACTCTGTACCGGTACCCCCTGTATATAGACTCCACATTGACTCTGTACCGGTACCCCCTGTATATAGCCTCCACATTGACTCTGTACCGGTACCCCTTCTATATAGCCTCCACATTGACTCTGTACCGGTACACCCTGTATATAGCCTCCACATTGACTCTGTACCGGTACCCCCTGTATATAGCCTCCACATTGACTCTGTACCGGTACCCCCTGTAGCCTCCCCCTGTATATAGCCTCCACATTGACTCTGTACCGGTACCCCTGTATATAGCCTCCACATTGACTCTGTACTGGTACCCCTGTATATAGCCTCCACATTGACTCTGTACCGGTACACCCTGTATATAGCCTCCACATTGACTCTGTGCGGTACCCCCGCCTCCACATTGACTCTGTACCGGTACCCCCTGTATATAGCCTCCACATTGACTCTGTACCGGTACCCCCTGTATATAGCCTCCACATTGACTCTGTACAGGCTCTATACAGCTCTCTCTTCTCCTGTTCTGTTTTTCTGCATTGTTCTTCTCATTAAACTTACCCTCTGCATCTGCTTCCTGACTCCATTCGTATATAAAGTACGTAACAGAATACTGACTCATTATATGGGAGCAGCAAGAAAGACATCTCCCAGGGACACCTACTTCGCCAACACCACGATTAGCTGGCGCAACTATGGTCGAGGTCATCCGTATTCTCAACCACATCAACACACTAACCAAGAAGATCAACCTCCAATTAGTGGAGGAATTCCTACCACGATTTCGTCCCAGAGAGCCTGTCCCCCAGCCTACCCAGCAGTCTGCCCAGGTCAGCGAGCCTGTCCCCTAGCCTACCCAGCAGTCTGCCCAGGTCAGCGAGCCTGTCCCCTAGCCTACCCAGCAGTCTGCCCAGGTCAGCGAGCCTGTCCCCCAGCCTACCCAGCAGTCTGCCCAGGTCAGCGAGCCTGTCCCCCAGCCTACCCAGCAGTCTGCCCAGGTCAGCGAGCCTGTCCCCTAGCTTACCCAGCAGTCTGCCCAGGTCAGCGAGCCTGTCCCCTAGCTTACCCAGCAGTCTGCCCAGGTCAGCGAGCCTGTCCCCTAGCCTACCCAGCAGTCTGCCCAGGTCAGCGAGCCTGTCCCCTAGCCTACCCAGCAGTCTGCCCAGGTCAGCGAGCCTGCCCCCCAGCCTACCCAGCAGTCTGCCCAGGTCAGCGAGCCAGCCCCCCAGCCTACCCAGAAGTCTGCCCAGGTCAGCGAGCCAGCCCCCCAGCCTACCCAGCAGTCTGCCCAGGTCAGCGAGCCTGTCCCCCAGCCTACCCAGCAGTCTGCCCAGGTCAGCGAGCCTGTCCCCCAGCCTACCCAGCAGTCTGCCCAGGTCAGCGAGCCTGTCCCCTAGCTTACCCAGCAGTCTGCCCAGGTCAGCGAGCCTGTCCCCTAGCCTACCCAGCAGTCTGCCCAGGTCAGCGAGCCTGTCCCCTAGCCTACCCAGCAGTCTGCCCAGGTCAGCGAGCCTGCCCCCCAGCCTACCCAGCAGTCTGCCCAGGTCAGCGAGCCAGCCCCCCAGCCTACCCAGCAGTCTGCCCAGGTCAGCGAGCCAGCCCCCCAGCCTACCCAGCAGTCTGCCCAGGTCAGCGAGCCTGTCCCCTAGCCTACCCAGCAGTCTGCCCAGGTCAGCGAGCCTGCCCCCCAGCCTACCCAGCAGTCTGCCCAGGTCAGCGAGCCAGCCCCCCAGCCTACCCAGCAGTCTGCCCAGGTCAGCGAGCCAGCCCCCCAGCCTACCCAGCAGTCTGCCCAGGTCAGCGAGCCAGTCCCCCAGCCTACCAAGCAGTCTGCCCAGGTCAGCGAGCCAGCCCCCCAGCCTACCAAGCAGTCTGCCCAGGTCAGCGAGCCAGCCCCCCAGCCTACCCAGCAGTCTGCCCAGGTCAGCGAGCCAGCCCCCCAGCCTACCCAGCAGTCTGCCCAGGTCAGCGAGCCTGTCCCCTAGCTTACCCAGCAGTCTGCCCAGGTCAGCGAGCCTGTCCCCTAGCCTACCCAGCAGTCTGCCCAGGTCAGCGAGCCTGTCCACTAGCCTACCCAGCAGTCTGCCCAGGTCAGCGAGCCTGCCCCCCAGCCTACCCAGCAGTCTGCCCAGGTCAGCGAGCCAGCCCCCAGCCTACCCAGCAGTCTGCCCAGGTCAGCGAGCCAGCCCCCCAGCCTACCCAGCAGTCTGCCCAGGTCAGCGAGCCAGTCCCCCAGCCTACCAAGCAGTCTGCCCAGGTCAGCGAGCCAGCCCCCCAGCCTACCCAGCAGTCTGCCCAGGTCAGCGAGCCAGTCCCCCAGCCTACCCAGCAGTCTGCCCAGGTCAGCGAGCCTATCCCCTAGCCTACCCAGCAGTCTGCCCAGGTCAGCGAGCCTGCCCCCCAGCCTACCCAGCAGTCTGCCCAGGTCAGCGAGCCTGTCCCCTAGCCTACCCAGCAGTCTGCCCAGGTCAGCGAGCCTGTCCCCTTGCCTACCCAGCAGTCTGCCCAGGTCAGCGAGCCTGCCCCCCAGCCTACCCAGCAGTCTGCCCAGGTCAGCGAGCCTGTCCCCTAGCCTACCCAGCAGTCTGCCCAGGTCAGCGAGCCTGTCCCCCAGCCTACCCAGCAGTCTGCCCAGGTCATCGAGCCAGCCCCCAACCTACCAAGCAGTCTGCCCAGGTCAGCGAGCCAGCCCCCCAACAAGTATGATGGCTTGCAGTAAGACCGTGGCTTCTTACTGCAGTTCTCATTCTAATTCAACCATCAGACAGAAGCCCCCACCACAGAGACGTCCAAGGTCTTCATGGTCATTTCCTTGCTGAATGGTCGGGTGTGTAAGTGGGCTACGGCCATCTGGGAGAGAGGTGAGGGAGAGCTGGGTTCCTAGGAGATGTTCATGGCTCTGTTCAGGGCTGTCGTCGACCATCTACCTGTGGGGCAGCAAGAGACCACTTCAACTCCAGCATGGTGCCCCCCACCCCTCTCATACTCCTCCTTTGGCTGTCCTGAGGCAGAGCCTGAACCCATGGAGGTAGGGGCCACACAACTCTCCGTGGCAGAGCGGCGTAGCTGGAGACAGATGGTGCTCGGTTCCTATTGTGACAGGGAGGGGCACTAGCTTCAGCGGGGGGGTCTACGGGGGGAGGCAGCCCAGTAATCGTCCATCTCCAGGGGTAGGGTTGAGTATTCCATCATCATCGCTTGCCGGCAAACCGTACCAGGCTTCCATTTCACTGGCTGGCTGTCCCTCATGTGTTGTCTCTTCAGCCCTAGTGGACTCCGGGGATTTTCCTCTCCCACATCCACGCCACCTCCCTGAACATTACCTCATCACTCATCTCCTCTTCCGGGTCTAAACCCTGGATAATCCAGCACAATCACACACATTTACAGCACCACTCACACTCACCATGGGACACGTGCACCAAGAAAGCCTTCTCTTCCTCATCATCATCACAGTCCTCCTCCTCCCGTGGCTCCAACATCATGACCCCCACCAATTCCTGGTCGAGGATGAAAATGACCGGATGCAGGAAGACATGTGGTTCCACGTCGGTTGAGAGACGGGGATGTTTTCTCCATGACCCACACCACATGTCTTCCTCCTCATCACCCGTGGCACTGAGCAGGCTCTGTTGGCGGGGCTGAAAACCAAGGCCATGGAGGAGTACATCCAGGAGCCTCTCCAACAGGGTTTCATCCACCTCCCCTGCGTTGGCAGTCTTCTTCTTTGTGGCCAAGAAGGACGGAGGTCTACCTCGGTGCATCGATTACAGATTACATCGATTACAGATTCCATATGTGTTATTTCATAGTTTTGATGTCTTCACTATTATTCTACAATGTAGAAAAGAGTCAAAATAATGAAAAACTCTTGAATGAGTAGGTGTGTCCAAACTTTTGACTGGTACGGTACCACATATTTAATCCCTTTTTGTATGTATGCTCACAAATGTTTTATCTGTACCGGTTACCTTCAGATGAGTCCCGTGACTCTGGTGTGGTCGGTAAGCAAAATGGAGAACACGATTGTGTTTGTGAGAATCTCCCATTTCTACGTTGATGTCCCATTAGTTAGTAGCTCAAACGGGTAGGACTCTGGCGAATGAGATGCATCCAATGGAATACAAAATGTTTTTAAATGATCTCTATCCTAAACTCGTGGATTATCATGGGGTATTGTAACTTAGATTGACGCACAGGTGTGTCAAACAACTCTAGGGGATAAATATACACCATCAACTGATCTTTGGAAGACATGGAGGTAAGGGAATCTAGCTAAAATATAGAATATTGATAACAATTCGGAGTAATAATCAATAATTCCACTAGAATATTGATCAACGTGATAATAACAGTGCTGAAATGATACACCATATAGTACAAACAATTTGCAATGCATCACATTATAGAGGGTTATACAGTAACATTATAGAGGGTTATACAGTTATACAGTAACATGACTGCATCACATTATAGAGGGTTACACAGTTATACAGTAACATTATAGAGGGTTACACAGTAACATGACTGCATCACATTATAGAGGGTTATACAGTAACATGACTGTATCACATTATAGAGGGTTACACAGTAACATGACTGTATCACATTATAGAGGGTTATACAGTAACATGACTGCATCACATTATAGAGGGTTATACAGTAACATGACTGCATCACATTATAGAGGGTTATACAGTAACATGACTGCATCACATTATAGAGGGTTATACAGTTATACAGTAACATTATAACATTTAACATTTAAGTCATTTAGCAGACGCTCTTATCCAGAGCGACTTACAAATTGGTGCTTTCACCTTATGACATCCAGTGGAACAGCCACTTTACAATAGTGCATCTAGGTCTTTTAAGGGGGGATACAGGAGAAGGATTACTTTATCCTATCCTAGGTATTCCTTAAAGAGGTGGGGTTTCAGGTGTCTCCGGAAGGTGGTGATTGACTCCGCTGTCCTGGCGTCGTGAGGGAGTTTGTTCCACCATTGGGGGCCAGAGCAGCGAACAGTTTTGACTGGGCTGAGCGGGAACTGACTTCCTCAGTGGTAGGGAGGCGAGCAGGCCAGAGGTGGATGAACGCAGTGCCCTTGTTTGGGTGTAGGGCCTGATCAGAGCCTGGAGGTAGTGAGGTGCCGTTCCCCTCACAGCTCCGTAGGCAAGCACCATGGTCTTGTAGCGGATACAGTTATCAACTGGAAGCCAGTGGAGAGAGCGGAGGAGGGGGTATACGTGAGAGAACTTGGGAAGGTTGAACACCAGACGGGCTGCGGCGTTCTGGATGAGTTGTAGGGGTTTAATGGCACAGGCAGGGAGCCCAGCCAACATTATAGAGGGTTTGCAGTAATCCAGACGGGAGATGACAAGTGCCTGGATTAGGACCTGCGGTTTCCTGTGTGAGGCAGGGTCGTAACATTCTGCGGATGTTGTAGAGCATGAACCTATAGGGGGCCACCGTAACCTTGATGTTATTTGGGAACGTAACAGGGTGTTGTCCAGGATCACGCCAAGGTTCTTAGCGCTCTGGGACGAGGACACAATGGAGTTGTCAACATTATAGGGAGATCATGGAACATGGCAGTCCTTCCCCGGGAGGAAGAGCAGCTCCGTCTTGCCGAGGTTCAGCTTGAGGTGATGATCCGTCATCCACACTGATATGTCTGCCAGACATGCAGAGATGCGATTCGCCACCTGGTCATCAGAAGGGGAAAGGAGAAGATTAATTGTGTGTCGTCTGCATAGCAATGATAGGAGAGACCATGTGAGGTTATGACAGAGCCAAGTGACTTGGTGTATAGCGAGAATAGGAGAGGGCCTAGAACAGAGCCCTGGGGACACCAGTGGTGAGAGCGGTGGTGAGGAGACATGATTCTCGCCACGCCACCTGGTAGGAGCGACCTGTCAGGTAGGACGCAATCCAGCGTGTTATACAGTAACATTATAGATGCCCAACTCGGAGAGGGTGGAGAGGAGGATCTGATGGTTCACAGTATCGTAAAGGCAGCCGATAGGTCTAGAAGGATGAGAGCAGAGGAGAGAGAGTTAGCTTTAGTAGTGCGGAGCGCCTCCGTGATACAGAGAAGAGCAGTTCTCAGTTGAATGACTAGTCTTGAAACCTGACTGATTTGGATCAAGAAGGTCATTCTGAGTTAGAGATAGCAGGGAGAGCTGGCCAAGGACGGCACGTTCAAGAGTTTTGGAGAGAAAAGAAAGAAGGGATACTGGTCTGTAGTTGTTGACATCGGAGAGGGATCGAGTGTAGGTTTTTTCAGAAGGGGTGCAACTCTCGCTCTCTTGAAGACGGGAGGGACGTAGCCAGCGGTCAGGGATGAGTTGATGAGCGAGGTGAGGTAGGGAGAAGGTCACGGAGATGGTCTGGAGAAGAGAGGAGGGATAGGGTCATGACGGGCAGGTTGTTGGGGTTATACAGGCCGTAACAAGACGTGAGATGTCATCTGGAGAGAGAGGGGAGAAAGAGGTCAGAGCACAGGGTAGGGCAGTGTGAGCAGAACCAGCGGTGTCGTTTGACTTAGCAAACGAGGATCGGATGTATACAGACCTTTTTTCAAAATGGTTGACGAAGTCATCTGCAGAGAGGGGGGGGGAGGGGGAGGAGGATTCAAGAGGGAGGAGAAGGTGGCAAAGAGCTTCCTAGGGTTAGAGGCAGATGCTTGGAATTTAGAGTGGTAGAAAGTGGCTTTAGCAGCAGAGACAGAGAGGAAAATGTAGAGAGGAGGGAGTGAAAGGATGCCAGGTCTGCAGGAGGTGAGTTTTCCTCCATTTCCGCTCGGCTGCCCGGTTAGCCCTGTTCTGTGAGCTCGCAATGAGTTATACGAGCCACGGAGCGGGAGGGGAGGACAGTTATACGGCCTGGAGGATAGGGGGACATAGAGAGTCAAAGGATGCAGTAACAGAAAGGGAGGAGAGGAGGGTTGAGGAGGCAGAATCAGGAGATAGGTTGGAGAAGGTTTGAGCAGAGGGAAGAGATGATAGGATGGAAGAGGAGAGAGTTATACGGGGGGAGAGAGAGCTGATCAGGTTGGGACGGCGCGATACCATCCGTAACATTATAGGGGCATGTGGGAAGTGTTGGATGAGATTATAGAGGGAAAAGGATACAAGGTAGTGGTCGGAGACTTGGAGGGGAGTTGCAGTGAGGTTAGTGGAGGAACAGCATCTAGTAAAGATGAGGTCGAGCGTAATTGCCTGCCTTGTGAGTAGGGGGAAGGTGAGAGGGTGAGGTCAAAGAGGAGAGGAGTGGAAAGAAGGAGGCAGAGAGGAATGAGTCAAAGGTAGACGTGGGGAGGTTAAAGTCGCCCAGAACTGTGAGAGGTGAGCCGTCCTCAGGAAAGGAGCTTATCAAGGCATCAAGCTCATTGATGAACATTCTCCGAGGGAACCTGGAGGGCGATAAATGATAAGGATGTTAAGCATTGAAAGGGCTGGTAACTGTGACAGCATGGAATTCAAAGGAGGCGATAGACAGATGGGTAATAGGGAGAAAGAGAGAATGACCACTTGGGAGAGATGAGGATCCCAGTTGCCACCAACTGACCAGAAGCTCTCGGGGTGTGCGAGTAGCACGTGGGCGGACGTAAGAGAGCAGTAGGTTATAGCAGTGTTGTCTGTGGTGATCCATGTTTACGTCAGAGCCACAATAGAGGGACTGGAGGGAGACATAGGCTGAGATGAACTCTGCCTTGTTGGGGATCGGCAGTTCCAGAGGCTACCGGAGACCTGGAACTCCACGTGGGTTATGCGCATCACATTATAGAGGGTGCTGGGACCACCAGATTAGGGTGGCTGCGGCCATGCGGTGTGGTGCGTTTACAGTATGGTCTGTGCAGAGAGGAGAGAACAGGGATAGACAGACACATAGTTGACAGGCTAGAGAAGAGGCTACGCATAATGCAGAGGAGATTGGAATGACAAGTGGACTACACGTCTGAATGTTCAGAAAGGGTTATACAGTAACAAGAATCTAATTGACTAAAATGATTAAAATGATAGAGTACTTATGGGGTAGGCTAGCTGCGTTGTTACACACTACCCTAATCAAGTCGTACCGTTGAGTGTGAAGTTTCTACAATGCTGCTTATCGGGAGCTAGCTGGCTAGCTAGCAGTGTTGGTTACGTTACGTTGCGTAGGAGAACGACAATAGCTGGCTAGCTAACCTAGAAAATCGCTCTAGACTACACTAGACGGTTATACAGTAACATGACTGCATCACATTATAGAGGGTTATACAGTAACATGACTGCATCACATTATAGAGGGTTATACAGTAACATTATAGAGGGTTATACAGTAACATGACTGTATCACATTATAGAGGGTTATACAGTAACATGACTGCATCACATTATAGAGGGTTATACAGTAACATGACTGCATCACATTATAGAGGGTTATACAGTAACATTATAGAGGGTTATACAGTAACATGACTGCATCACATTATAGAGGGTTATACAGTAACATTATAGAGGGTTATACAGTAACATTATAGAGGGTTATACAGTAACATTATAGAGGGTTATACAGTAACATGACTGCATCACATTATAGAGGGTTATACAGTAACATTATAGAGGGTTATACAGTAACATTATAGAGGCTTATACAGTAACATTATAGAGGGTTATACAGTTACACAGTAACATGACTGCATCACATTATAGAGGGTTACACAGTAACATGACTGTATCACATTATAGAGGGTTACACAGTAACATGACTGTATCACATTATAGAGGGTTATACAGTAACATGACTGCATCACATTATATAGGGTTATACAGTAACATGACTGCATCACATTATAGAGGGTTATACAGTAACATGACTGCATCACATTATAGAGGGTTACACAGTAACATGACTGCATCACATTATAGAGGGTTATACAGTAACATGACTGTATCACATTATAGAGGGTTACACAGTAACATGACTGTATCACATTATAGAGGGTTATACAGTAACATGACTGCATCACATTATATAGGGTTATACAGTAACATGACTGCATCACATTATAGAGGGTTATACAGTAACATGACTGCATCACATTATAGAGGGTTATACAGTTATACAGTAACATTATAGAGGGTTACACAGTAACATTATAGAGGGTTATACAGTAACATGACTGCATCACATTATAGAGGGTTACACAGTTATACAGTAACATGACTGCATCACATTATAGAGGGTTATACAGTAACATTATAGAGGGTTATACAGTAACATTATAGAGGGTTATACAGTAACATTATAGAGGGTTATACAGTAACATTATAGAGGGTTATACAGTAACATGACTGCATCACATTATACAGTAACATTATAGACAGATATAACATAACGTGACCGACTGCCAGAGAAAGAGTCCATGACATATTTTATCGAGGGCCCTAACATTGCGGACACGTTGCGATTTTAGAGGGCAGTTAACTGTTTCTATGGCAACGCCGTCCTCACGTCGTCCTCACCAACCTCCTACCCTGAAATTAGTGTGTGGGGGGGTGTGGCGCCACCCAAAACTGTTCCACGGTATGGGGTGCCCTCTCTACCTGCTCTCTGATTGGCTGTCTAGATCTAGAAACAACCACTCAAAAAAGACAAACCCCCCTCACACACCCCTGGCGCTGGTTCTCCTCCAGACAAATGGCTATTCCCTATGTAGTATTTGATCAGTGCCCATAGTGCGTTATATTTGTTGCCTCAGACTGATCCGCAGACTCAAGACAACAGCAGCTGAAAACCAGACACAGACGAGATGCTCCACAGTCGGACCACTGACCGTCTGTCTGCCTTTTATAGGCCTCAGCGTTTTCCTCTCTGTCTTCTGGAAACAGGAGACAAAAGGGCTGTGAGACAGAGGTTTTATTACAAATCCAAGGCAACGTTACAGCCTGACTCTGGATGTGGGTTGGGGCCAATCCATCACCGCTTTCACCTTGTCCGGATCCATCCGGAATGTTACCGGCAGCGATGACGTATCCCAGAAAGAGATAGTAGAGTGATGAATTTCCCTCTTCTCCGTCTTGGACAAACAACCGGTTCTCCAGGAGGTGCTGGAGGACTTGTCAGACGTGAGGACATGCTCCTGAACCGAACGGGAAAAAAGACAAGGATGTCATCATGGTAGACAAACACAAAAAACCGGTTCAACATGTCAAATCAATGACCATAGCCTGGAACACTGCTGGGGAGTGTTGGTCAGTCCAAATGGTGTAACCAGATTCTCATATTGCCTGCTAGCTGTGTTAAAGCCCGCAGGACGATGTTCAGGGCCGGGCTGCGCCGCCTTGAGGCAATGCACGTGGATGAACGGGCTCCAACCCAGGATAGAACCCATAGCCCAGTCGAACAGGGGATTGATTGTGCCCCGTGTTGCCATGACAACCCCAAAACCACACTGGTGCATGAGGAGATTCGATGAGCAGGAACCGCATGGACTGTCTGTGATTTCCCTGACACTCGCAGGTTGATGGGAATCATACTGTGAGTGACCCTACCAATAAAGCATCCGTCCTCTGGCATCCATGGGAACAGAGAGGAGTTGTGTGGAGATTCCCAGCTGTGACACTAGGGTCCATAAAGCTCTCTTTGGCCCCAGAGTCTACGAGCATCCGGAGACATTTAGACTGGTCACCCCACAACAGGATAGCAAGAGTACGAGTAACGGGAGACTTCCTATATGGCCCAACAGTGTACTCGTTCCTACAGATAAGCCTGGGCTTTTTATTGGCCAGGTGGATATGTAATGTCCTGAAGTCAATATAGACAGCTTTTAGAGCTCAGTCCGCGTTCCTCAGGGGACAATCTACCCCTGTCCAGAGCGCCGGAGGAGGAGAGTGGAAAACCGTGGATGGGCGCCTGGGATCAGACAGGCAGATCAGGGAAGACTAGAAAAACACAATTGCGAGAAGGAGAAATGGGAAACACGATGGTAAGATCTGAGAAGACGAGACGATCTGGCAATAGACAAACAGAAAACACAGGTATAAATACACAAGGGATAATGAGGAAAAATAGAAGACACCTAGCGGGTGGCAGTGACAAGCACAAGATAGGTGAAACAGATCAGGGTGTTAACTCAAATTAACCAATCAGCAGGGAGGTTGGGATGGCATATGTATCATGTAGGTGACAGTATAGCGAGTTGTTTATTATTTTTCACAAGCGCTAAAAATAATTTACAATTTCTGAACTTTTTGATGCCGCCGTCAGACAAAATAACCAACCTATCATGACATATTTGGGTTGAGTACAATGTCCATCATTTTATTTTGCGTTAGTAACATGTCTTGGTCAATTTTGTGCTTTTGCTCGAGGCAGTGAGATGTGTACACATCAACAACAACATCAACAACAACATCGACAAGAACGTGGATGCTGAATGCAAAATGTACTCGGTGGGTTTACACTCTGTTTTAATTTACCTTTGACTGTGAGCGGTAACCCTGTCGTTCTCGTGTTTCTTTCTACTGACCATGGGTCGTCCTCTCTTAAATGTATTCTTCTACTGGGTCTTCATTCTACTGACCATGGGTCGTCCTCTCTTAAATGTATTCTACTACTGTGTCTTCATTCTACTGACCATGGGTCGTCCTCTTCTCTCCTACATGTATTCTACTGACCATGGGTCGTCCTCTTCTCTCCTACATGTATTCTACTGACCATGGGTCGTCCTCTTCTCTCCTACATGTATTCTACTGACCATGGGTCGTCCTCTCCTCTCCTACATGTATTCTACTGACCATGGGTCGTTCTCTCTTAAATGTATTCTACTGACCATGGGTCGTCCTCTTCTCTCCTACATGTATTCTACTGACCATGGGTCGTGCTCTCTTAAATGTATTCTACTACTGGGTCTTCATTCTACTGACCATGGGTCGTCCTCTCTTAAATGTATTCTACTGACCATGGGTCGTCCTCTTCTCTCCTACATGTATTCTACTGACCATGGGTCGTCCTCTCTTAAATGTATTCTACTACTGGGTCTTCATTCTACTGACCATGGGTCGTCCTCTCTTAAATGTATTCTACTGACCATGGGTCGTCCTCTTCTCTCCTACATGTATTCTACTGACCATGGGTCGTCCTCTCTTAAATGTATTCTACTACTGGGTCTTCATTCTACTGACCATGGGTCGTCCTCTTCTCTCCTACATGTATTCTACTGCCCGGTCTTCTCTCCATGGGGTGGCCACCAGAGACTGAGACACACACACACACACACACACACACCAGACATGGTTTAACTATAGTTTTAACTATGCTTTCTTGAAATAATCTTTTTTTTTGGTTAAAAAATAGTTACTTAAGGACGTGACTAAAACTATTCAAATACAGATCCCAAGAAATGACCTCTTTTACCAAGCTAGTTGAATACCGATCTCAGAACGTGACTACCATTATAGAGTGTACCTGGAACTGCATGTTGAAGACACCAACTCATATAATGGTCCCATGTTGCTCAGTTGGTATGGGTCTTGTAACACCAGGGTTGTGGATTTGATTCCCACTGGGGACCAACATGAAAAGTATATGCACTCACTACTGTAAATCTGCTATAATCTCCACCTGGCACACCCCTCATAGCCTGGTTCCTCTCTACCCAGTACAGACAGAAGAGGACCGGCCACCCCTCATAGCCTGGTTCCTCTCTACCCAGTACAGCCAGAAGAGGACTGGCCACCCCTCATAGCCTGGTTCCTCTCTACCCAGTACAGCCAGAAGAGGACTGGCCACCCCTCATAGCCTGGTTCCTCTCTACCCAGTACAGCCAGAAGATGACTGTGCAGGTAAGTATGAATATGTTTTGATGCACAACTATTTGCATTCCTGAAAATACTGCAGAGTAATTCAAAGCCATTTGCAAACATTCCAACCTCTTTGTCCATCTGATGTGTTATTTTAGTCTTCAAACACACCGTCTTTAAAGGGATTCATTCCTCTGGATACAAACTAACATGATTTTCATCCTACTTTGGCCGTACTTGATTCAAGAAGGAAGTTTTGTGATGTTCCGTTTCCTTTCGACTTCATAGCCATTTTATTTTACTGTTAGCATTCTCAGTAGCACTTGACAATAAACTGTTCTGTGCAATAAAAACTGTAATTACAACGTTTTAACAAGATGTGTTACATAATATTTTGGTAATTGCATTTTAATTGCATGGCAATGAGCTCAGAGTTTTTGTAACTACTGGATAGATAAATAGTGACTGTTCCGGGTTCCATTTATGTAACACCTCCACTACTGTGTCAGCGATCATCAACGAGGCGCATTCTATGGAAAATAATTAACCATTTGGAAGGTGGGTTCAACAATTTATTTACCTTTATTTAACCAGGCAAGTCAGTTAAGAACAAATTCTTATTTTCGATGACAGCCTAAGAACAGTGGGTTAACTGCACCTTGTCAGCTCAGGGGTTTGAACTTGCAACCTTCCGGTTATTGGTTCAACGCTCTAACCACTAGGCTACCCTGCCGCCCCAATGTTCTCGTGTCATGAATAATGTCAAGTATTAATTAATTAATAATGTCAAGTATTAATGTATTGCCTTATCTGTCACTCATTGTAAAAAATATATATTTGTTAGTCATTTTTAACCTGCAAAAAGTAGTCTAATCTAATGTTGAGGTGATTCCATGTCACTCATGTATTTAATTCTACGCTATTGGTTTTATGGCCTAAAATCCTAGAGCCCTCCAAACCATATGCTTATGATCCTACAGTATATTTAGATTAATTCAACTGTTGAAGCTGATGGTTGGTAGCCATCTAATAAAAATTATTTGATTTTCTGAGAGGAACTGAAAATACTTTATTTCATTTTCTGAGACCTGTAAATGCATTTCAAAGAAAATTGCTTTGCAGCGACGCTCCCCTTCCAACCTGACAGAGCTTGAGAGGATCTGCAGAGAAGAATGGGAGAAATTCCCCAAATACAGGTGTACCAAGCTTGTAGCGTCATACCCAAAAAGACTGGAGGCTGTAATCGCTGCCAAAGGTACTTCACACCGGTTAGTGTTATATACAGACACCTGTTAGTCAGGCTAATTGAGGTAGTATGTACATGTAGCTATAAACACACACTGTTTAGTCAGGCTAATTGAGGTAGTATGTACATGTAGGTATCGTTAAACTGACTATGCATATATGATATGATGAACAGAGAGTAGCAGAAGCGTAAAAAGAGAGGTCATCACATGGTGGATTGGTGTTATGCCGTGAGGTGTTGCTTCTTCTGTTTTTTGAAACTAGGTTTGCTGTTCTCTTGCATTATATAAGATGGAAGGAAGTTCCATGCACTCATGGTTCTACAGTACATTTCCTTGAATTTGTTCTGGACCTGGGGACCGTGAAAAGACCCCTAGTGGCGTGTCTTTCGGAGTAAGTGTGTAGCACAGCTGTGTGTAAGTTTACTATGCAAACCATTTGGAATTTCTATCTTTTTCTGACGCAGTCAGTCTCTCCTCAACTCTTAGCCAAGAGAGACTGACATGCATAGTATTTATATCAGCCCTCTGAATACCATGAAGAGCAAGACGTGCCTCTCTGTTCTGGGCCAGCTGCAGCTTAACTAGGTCTTTCTTTGCAGCAAATGACCATATCAATGGACAATAATCAAGATAAGACAAATCTAGAGCAGGACTTGTTTTGTGGAGTGGGGTGTCAAAAAAGCAGAGCATCTCTTTATTACGTACAGGCATCTCCCCATCTTTGGCTGCAGAATGGCCTTACTGAAGAGCTCAGTGACTTTCAACGTGGCACCGTCATAGGATGCCACCTTTACAACAAGTCAGTTTGTCAAATTTCTGCCTTGCCCCGGTCAAGTGTAAGTCCTGTTATTGTGAGGAGGAAACGTCTAAGAGCAAAAATGGCTCAGCCGCGTAGCGATAGGCCACACAAGCTCACAGAATGACACCGCCGAGTGCTGAAGAACATAATGAGTAAAAATCCTCTGTCCTCGGTGTGGAAGAACTTGTCTGGCCTGCACAGAGCCCTGACCTCAACTCCACCGAACATCTTTGGGATGAATTGGAACACCGAAAGGCCAGCCAGTCCTAATCGCCCAACATCAATGCATGACCTCACTAATGCTCTTGTGGCTGAATGGAAGGAAGTCCCCACAACAATTTTCCAACATCTGGAAAAGCCTTCCCAGAAGAGAGGAGGCTGTTATAGCAGCAAAGAAGGGACCAACTCCATATTAATGCCCATGTTTTTGGAATGAGATGTTCGACGAGCAGGTGTCCACAAACTGTTGGTCATGTAGTGTCTGTGTTTTCGCTGTTTAGAATCTACATAACAATGAAGAGCGTGTTGCTCCGTTCTGGGCCAACTGCAGCTTTCTTTTCCCGTTGCAGCACTTGATACGGCTGGAAAATTAATCCTATTTAATTGAATTATATTTATTTAAATAAAGATAAATAAAACTAGAGTCTGCAGTACTTCCTTTGTGGAGTGTGGTGTCAAAAAAAAGTGGAGCATCACCATCTTTACAACCATTGAATCTATATGTTTTGACCATGACAGTTTACATTCTAAGGTAACACAAAGTAATTTAGCCTCCTCAACTTGTTCAACGTCCATTCATTACCAGATTCAGTTAGAGAATGATTTGTAACAAACACAATTGATGTACAATTGAAACACAATTTAAAGATGTTCAGGACCAGTTTATTACTGGCCACCCATTCCGAAACAGACTGTTAATAGTTTCAGTGATTTCATTAGCTGTGGTTGCTGGTGCGTATATGGTTGAATCATCAGCATACATGAACACAGATGCTTTGTTTAATGCCTGTGGTGGCAGGTCATTGGTAAAAATAGAAAATAGTAGAGGGCCTAGAGAGCTGCCCTGTGGTACACCATACTTTACATGTTTGACATTAGAGAAGCTCCCATTAAAGAAAGCCCTCTGTGTTCTATTAGATAGATAGCTCTGAATCCATGATATGGTTTAAAAGCCATAACACATACGTTTTCTCAAAAACAGCTTATGGTCAGTAATATCAAATGCTGCACTGAAATCTAACAGTACAGCTCCCACAATCTTCTTATTATCAATGTATTTCAACCAATCATCAGTCATTAGTGTCAGTGTAGTACATGTTGAGTGCCCTTCTCTATAAGCACGCTGAACATCTGTTGTTAATTTGTTTACAGAGAAATAGCATTGTATTTGGTCAAACACCATTTTATCCAACAGTTTGCTAAGACCTTGCAGCAAGCTGAAGGCTAATTTACCACTCTTGGGTAGCGGAATGACTTTAGCTTCCCTCCAGGCCTGAGCACAAAGCCTTTCCTCTAGGCTCAGATTAAAGATTGGAGTGGCTATAGATCCTCAGTAGCTTTCCATCTAATTTGTCAATGCCAGGAGTCAGGAGTCCTCAGGTTGTCGCCTGCAATATTAGTTATGTTATACTCACAGACAATATTTGACAGTTTTGGAAACTTTAGAGTGTTTTCTATCCTAATCTGCCAATTATATGCATATTCTAGCTTCTGGGCCTGAGAAATAGGCAGTTTACGTTGGGTATGTTTTTCATCATTTTGGGAACATCAAAATACTGCCCCCTAGTCTCAAGAGGTTAACAAGGCACACATCTTAATTTAATTGCATTCCAGGTGACTACCTCATTCAATTGGTTGAGAGAATGCCAAGAGGGTGCAAAGCTGTCATCAAGGCAAAGGGTGGCTACTTTGAAGTATCTCAAATATAAAATATATTTTGATTTGTTTAACACTTTTTTGGTTACTATGTGATTCTATATGTGTTATTTTATCGTTTTGATGTCTTCACTATTATTATACAATGTAGAAAATAGTAAAAAATGTAAGAAAAACCTTGAATGAGTAGGTGTGTAAAAACTTTGGACTCATACTGTACCTTGTTCTTGAACTTCAGGAACTTGATCACTATTGGCCTGGGCCTGTCCCCTGGGCCTGTCATCTGGGCCTGTCACCTGGGCCTGTCACCTGGGCCTGTCCCCTGGGCCTGTCATCTGGGCCTGTCACCTGGGCCTGTCCCCTGGGCCTGTCACCTGGGCCTGTCATCTGGGCCTGTCACCTGGGCCTGTCCGCTGGGCCTGTCCCCTGGGCCTGTCCCCTGGGCCTGTCACCTGGGCCTGTCATCTGGGCCTGTCACCTGGGCCTGTCCCCTGGGCCTGTCATCTGGGCCTGTCACCTGGGCCTGTCATCTGGGCCTGTCCCCTGGGCCTGTCATCTGGGCCTGTCACCTGGGCCTGTCCCCTGGGCCTGTCACCTGGGCCTGTCCCCTGGGCCTGTCACCTGGGCCTGTCATCTGGGCCTGTCACCTGGGCCTGTCCGCTGGGCCTGTCACCTGGGCCTGTCCCCTGGGCCTGTCATCTGGGCCTGTCCCCTGGGCCTGTCACCTGGGCCTGTCACCTGGGCCTGTCCCCTGGGCCTGTCACCTGGGCCTGTCCCCTGGGCCTGTCATCTGGGCCTGTCCCCTGGGCCTGTCCCCTGGGCCTGTCACCTGGGCCTGTCCCCTGGGCCTGTCCCCTGGGCCTGTCACCTGGGCCTGTCATCTGGGCCTGTCCCCTGGGCCTGTCACCTGGGCCTGTCACCTGGGCCTGTCCCCTGGGCCTGTCACCTGGGCCTGTCCCCTGGGCCTGTCCCCTGGGCCGGTGGTGGGTTTTCCAGTCCTGTGGGCTTAATCCACCTCAATCTTCCTGTGTTCCATCTTCAGTTTCTCCGAGATGATTTCCCTCACTTTGTCCTCAGACTATGTCCAGGTCTTCTGGAGATTGTGCCATTCCGTCCACAACAATGTGGTTCCACCTTGATTGTCTACTGAGATAATCTGATGTCTCCGTC
>NC_088401.1:3162667-3262667 GCF_034236695.1 Oncorhynchus nerka | reverse complement strand
TCGCTTCCTCTCCTTTCCTCTCCTTTCTCTCATTTCCTCTCCCTTCCTCTCCTTTCTCTCCTTCCTCTCGCTTCCTCTCCTTTCCTCTCCTTTCTCTCCTTCCTCTCCCTTCCTCTCCCTTCCTCTCCTTCCTCTCCCTTCCTCTCCCTTCCTCTCCCTTCCTCTACTTTCTCTCCTTCCTCTCCCTTCCTCTCCCCTCCTCTCCTTTCTCTCATTTCCTCTCCCTTCCTCTCCTTCCTCTCCCTTCCTCTCCCTTCCTCTCCTTTCTCTCCTTGCCTCTCCTTTCTCCTTTCTCTCCCTTTCCTCTCCTTCCTCTCCCTTCCTCTCCTTTCTCTCCTTCTCTCCCTTCCTCTCCTTTCTTCCTTCCTCTCCTTCTCTCCTTCCCTCCCTTCCTCTCCTTTCTCTCCTTCCTCTCCTTTCCTCTCCCTTCCTCTCCTTTCTCTCCTTCCTCTCCCCTTCCCTCTCCTTCCTCTCCTTCCTCTCCTTCCTCCTTTCTCTCCCTTCCTCTCCCCTTCCTTCCTCTCTCCTCTTCCTCTCCTTTCTCTCCTTTCTCTCCTTCCTCTCCTTTCCTCCTCCTCTCCCTTCCTCTCCTTTCTCTCCTTCCCTTTCCTCTCCTTTCCTCTCCTTTCTCTCATTTCCCTCTTCCCTTCTCTCCTCCCTTTCCTTCCTCCTCTCCTTCTCTCCTTCCTCTCCTTCCTCTCCTTCCTCTCTCCCTTTCCTCTCCTTTCCTCTCCCTTCCTCTCTCCTTTCTCTCCTTTCTTCCTCTCTCCTCTCCTTTCTCTCTTCCTTCCCTTCTCTCCTTCCTCTCCTTCCCTCCCTTCCTCTCCCTTCCTCTCCCTTCCTCTCCTTTCTCTCCTTCCTCTCCCCTCCCTTCCTTTCTCCTTTCTCCTTCCTTCCTTCCTCTCCCTTCCTCTCCCTTTCTCTCTCCTTGCCTCTCCTTCCTCCTTTCTCTCCTTTATCTCCTTCCTCTCCCTTCCTCTCCCTTCCTCTCCTTTCTCTCCCTTCCTCTCCCTTCCTCTCCCTTTCTCTCCTTTCCTCTCACTTCCTCTCCTTTCTCTCCTTTCCTCTCCCTTCCTCTCCTTTCTCCACCTTTTCCTCTCCCTTCCCCTCCTTTCTCTCCTTTCCTCTCCCTTCCTTTCCTTTCTCTCCTTTCCTCTCCCTTCCTCTCCCTTCCTCTCCTTTCTCTCTTTTCCTCTCCCTTTCTCTCCTTTTCTCTACTTTCTCTCCTTTCCTCTCCCTTCCTCTCCTTTCTCTAATTTCCTCTCCCTTCCACTCCTTTCTCTCCCTTTCTCTCCCTTCCTCTTCCTTTCTCTCCCTTCCTCTCCCTTCCTCTCCTTTCTCTCCCTTTCTCTCCCTTCCTCTCCCTTTCTCTCCTTTCTCTCCCTTCCTCTCCCTTCCTCTCCCTTCTCTCCTTTCCTCTCCCTTCCTCTCCTTTCTCCTACTTTTCCTCTCCCTTCCCCTCTTTTCTCTCCTTTCCTCTCCCTTCATTTCCTTTCTCTCCTTTCCTCTCCCTTCCTCTCCCTTCCTCTCCTTTCCTCCTTTCCTTTCCTCTCCCTTCCTCTCCTTTCTCCCCCTTTTCCTCTCCCTTCCTCTCCATTCTCTCCTTTCCTCTCCCTTCCTCTCCTTTCTCTCTTTTCCTCTCCCTTTCTCTCCTTTCCTCTCCCTTCCTCTCCCTTCCTCTCCTTTCTCTCCTTTCCTCTCCCTTCCTCTCCTTTCTCTCCTTTCCTCTCCCTTCCTCTCCTTTCTCTCATTTCCTCTCCCTTCCTCTCTTTCTCCCCCTTTCCTCTCCCTTCCTCTCCTTCCTCTACTTTCATCTCCCTTCCTCTCCCTTTCTCTCCCTTCCTCTATTTCTCCCACTTTCCTCCCCCTTTCTCTCCTTTCCTCTCCCTTCCTCTCTTTCTCCCCCTTTCCTCTCTCTTCTCTCCTTTCTCTCCCCCTCTCCCTTCCTCGCCTTTCTCTCCCTTCCTCTCCTTTCTCTACTTTCTCTCCTTGCCTCTCCCTTCCTCTCCCTTCCTCTCCTTTCTCTCCTTTCCTCTCCCTTCCTCTCCTTTCTCTCCTTTCCTCTCCCTTCCTCTCCTTTCTCCACCTTTTCCTCTCCCTTCCCCTCCTTTCTCTCCTTTCCTCTCCCTTCCTTTCCTTTCTCTCCTTTCCTCTCCCTTCCTCACCTTTCCCTCCTTTCCTTTCCTCTCCCTTCCTCTGCCTTCTCCCCCTTTTCCTCTCCCTTCCTCTCCATTCTCTCCTTTCCTCTCCCTTCCTCTCCTTTCTCTCTTTTCCTCTCCCTTTCTCTCCTTTTCTCTACTTTCTCTCCTTTCCTCTCCCTTCCTCTCCTTTCTCTAATTTCCTCTCCCTTCCACTCCTTTCTCTCCCTTTCTCTCCCTTCCTCTTCCTTTCTCTCCCTTCCTCTCCCTTCCTCTCCTTTCTCTCCCTTTCTATCCCTTCCTCTCCCTTTCTCTCCTTTCTCTCCTTCCTCTCCCTGCCTCTCCTTCTCTCCTTTCTCTCCCTTCCTCTCCTTTCTCCCCCTTTTCCTCTCCTTCCCCTCCTTTCTCTCCTTTTTCCCTCTTTCCTTTCTCTCCTTTCCTCTCCCTTCCTCTCCCTTCCTCTCCTTTCCCTCCTTTCCTTTCCTCTCCCTTCCTCTCCTTTCTCCCCCTTTTCCTCTCCCTTCCTCTCCATTCTCTCCTTTCATCTCCCTTCCTCTCCTTTCCTCTCCCTTTCTCTCCTTTCCTCTCCCTTCCTCTCCCTTCCTCTCCTTTCTCTCCTTTCCTCTCTTCCTCTCCATTCTCTCCTTTCCTCCCTTCCTCTCTCCCTCTCTTTTCCTCTCCCTTTCTCTCCTTTTTCTTTCTCTCCTTTCCTCTCCTTCCTCTCCTTTTCTAATTTCCTCTCCCTTCCACTCCTTTCTCTCCCTTTCTCTCCCTTCCTCTTCCTTTCTCTCCCTTCCTCTCCCTTCCTCTCCTTTCTCTCCCTTTCTATCCCTTCCTCTCCCTTTCTCTCCTTTCTCTCCCTTCCTCTCCCTGCCTCTCCCTTCTCTCCTTTCCTCTCCCTTCCTCTCCTTTCTCCCCCTTTTCCTCTCCCTTCCCCTCCTTTCTCTCCTTTCCTCTCCCTTCCTTTCCTTTCTCTCCTTTCCTCTCCCTTCCTCTCCCTTCCTCTCCTTTCCCTCCTTTCCTTTCCTCTCCCTTCCTCTCCTTTCTCCCCCTTTTCCTCTCCCTTCCTCTCCATTCTCTCCTTTCATCTCCCTTCCTCTCCTTTCTCTCTTTTCCTCTCCCTTTCTCTCCTTTCCTCTCCCTTCCTCTCCCTTCCTCTCCTTTCTCTCCTTTCCTCTCTCTTCCTCTCCTTTCTCTCCTTTCCTCTCCCTTCCTCTCCTTTCTCTCATTTCCTCTCCCTTCCTCTCTTTCTCCCCCTTTCCTCTCCCTTCCTCTCCTTCCTCTACTTTCATCTCCCTTCCTCTCCCTTTCTCTCCCTTCCTCTATTTCTCCCCCTTTCCTCTCCCTTCCTCTCTTTTCTCTCCTTTCCTCTCCCTTCCTCTCCTTTCTCTCCCCCTCTCCCTTCCTCGCCTTTCTCTCCCTTCCTCTCCTTTCTCTACTTTCTCTCCTTGCCTCTCCCTTCCTCTCCTTCCTCTCCCTTCCTCTCCTTTCTCTCCCTTTCTCTCCCTTCCTCTCCCTTTCTCTCCTTTCTCTCCATTCCTCTCCTTTCTCTCCCTTCCTCTCCCTTTCTCTCCTTTCCTCTCCCTTCCTCCCCCTTCCTCTCCCTTCCTCTCCCTTTCTCTCCCTTTCTCTACCTTCCTCTCCCTTCCTCTCCCTTTCTCTCCCTTTTTCTCCTTCCTCTTCTCTCCTCTCCCTTCCTCTCCCAACCCCCCATACATCTAGTGTCTCCTCTGCCATTGAAACTCACTACAACCATACTACCAACCCCCATATAGCTAGTGTGATATTCAAACAAGGGGAACGACAACCGTTTTTTTTTTTTCACTTGACGAGCAGCACTGAGAGACCTCCATGAGCAAACATCTGTCGGTGACGGTCCCCCATGTAACAAAGGGGTTGTTAGGGACCAGGAGGGACCGTGAGAGGTAGCAGCAGTGCCCTAACTGTTAAAGCCACACTAGGGTTCTAAAACTAGATAAAAACCCATGTGCATTCTCTTTAAATTGTATCTAAATACCCCTGGAACAAAATCCATAATGAGGTTTGTTTCTTTATCTCTGTCTCAATTGTCTATCAAGCACGAGGCAACTCTATGAAACCACTATTCATACAGGGTCATTGGGCCGTTAGGCTACAGGCCAAACCAGGTGTCATGTCTCCTATAGGCTACAGGCCAAACCAGGTGTCATGTCTCCTATAGGCTACAGGCCAAACCAGGTGTCATGTCTCCTATGGGCTACAGGACAAACCAGGTGAAATGTCTCTTATAGGCTACAAGCCAAACCAGGTGTCATGTCTCCTATAGGCTACAGGCCAAACCAGGTGTCATGTCTCCTATGGGCTACAGGCCAAACCAGGTGTCATGTCTCCTATGGGCTACAGGCCAAACCAGGTGTCATGTCTCCTATAGGCTACAGGCCAAACCAGGTGTCATGTCTCCTATGGGCTACAGGCCAAACCAGGTGTCATGTCTCCTATAGGTTGCAGGCCAAACCAGGTGAAATGTCTCCTATAGGCCAAACCAGGTGTCATGTCTCCTATAGGCTACAGGCCAAACCATGTGAAATGTCTCCTATAGGCCAAACCAGGTGTCATGTCTCCTATAGGCTACAGGCCAAACCAGGTGTCATGTCTCCTATAGGCTGCAGGCCAAACCAGGTGTCATGTCTCCTATAGGCTACAGGCCAAACCAGGTGTCATGTCTCCTATAGGCTACAGGCCAAACCAGGTGAAATGTTTCCTATAGGCCAAACCAGGTGTCATGTCTCCTATGGGCTACAGGGCAAACCAGGTGTCATGTCTCCTATATGCTACAGGCCAAACAGGTGTCATGTCTCCTATAGGCTACAGGCCAAACCAGGTGAAATGTTTCCTATAGGCCAAACCAGGTGTCATGTCTCCTATGGGCTACAGGCCAAACCAGGTGTCATGTCTCCTATAGGCTACAGGCCAAACCAGGTGTCATGTCTCCTATAGGCTGCAGGCCAAACCAGGTGTCATGTCTCCTATAGGCTACAGGCCAAACCAGGTTTCATGTCTCCTATAGGCTACAGGCCAAACCAGGTGAAATATTGCTCCTTGCATAGCTTGACTAATTCCCCAAAAATGTTGACATATATATATATATGCCATAAAGGTGCCAACCGTGCCACGAAGGATTCAACTGTGCCATGAAGGTGCCAACCGTGCCATGAAGGCGTCAACCGTGCCACGAAGGTGTCAACCGTGCCATGAAGGTGCCAACCGTGCCACGAAGTTGTCAACCATGCCACGAAGGTGCCAAACGTGCCATGAAGGTGGCAACCACCGTGCCACGAAGGTGTCAACCGTGCCACAAAGGTGCCAACCGTGCCACGAAGTTGCCAACTGTGCCATGAAGGTGCCAACCGTGCCACGAAGGATTCAACCGTGCCATGAAGGTGTCAACCGTACCACGAAGGTGCCAACCATGCCACGAACTTGTCAACCGTGCCACGAAGGTGTCAACCTTGCCCTGAGGAATTCATCTGTGCCACGAAGGTGCCAACCGTGCCACGAAGGTGCCAACCGTGCCATGAAGGTGCCAACCGTGCCACGAAGGTGCCAACTGTGCCACGAAGGTGCCAACCATGCCACGAAGGATTCAACCGTGCCATGAAGGTGCCAACCATGCCACGAAGGTGCCAACCGTGCCACAAAGTTGTCAACCATGCCACGAAGGTGCCAACCGTGCCATGAAGGTGGCAACCACCGTGCCACGAAGGTGTCAACCGTGCCACGAAGGTGCCAACTGTGCCATGAAGGTGCCAACCGTGCCACGAAGGATTCAACCGTGCCATGAAGGTGTCAACCGTACCACGAAGGTGCCAACCGTGCCACGAAGGTGTCAACCTTGCCCTGAGGAATTCATCTGTGCCACGAAGGTGCCAACCGTGCCACGAAGGTGCCAACCGTGCCACGAAGGATTCAACCGTGCCACGAAGGTGCCAACCGTGCCACGAAGGTGTCAACCGTGCCACGAAGGTGTCAACCGTGCCACGAAGGTGTCAACCGTTCCATGAAGGTGTCAACCGTGCCACGAAGGTGTCAACCGTGCCACGAAGGTGTCAACCGTTCCATGAAGGTGTCAACCGTGCCACGAAGGTGCCAACCGTAGCATGAAGGTGTCAACCGTGCCACGAAGGTGCCAACCGTAGAATGAAGGTGCCAACCGTGCCATGAAGGATTCAACCGTTCCATGAAGGTGTCAACCGTGCCACGAAGGTGCCAACCGTAGCATGAAGGTGCCAACCATGCCATGAAGGTGTCAACCGTTCCATGAAGGTGTCAACCGTTCCATGAAGGTGTCAACCGTGCCACGAAGGTGCCAACCGTAGCATGAAGGTGCCAACCGTGCCATGAAGGTGTCAACCGTGCCACGAAGGTGTCAACCGTGCCACGAAGGTGTCAACCGTTCCATGAAGGTGTCAACCGTGCCACGAAGGTGCCAACCGTAGCATGAAGGTGCCAACCGTGCCATGAAGGATTCAACCGTGCCACGAAGGTGTCAACCGTGCCACAAAGGATTCAACTGTGCCACGAAGGATTCAACCATGCCATGAAGGATTCAACCGTGCCATGAAGGATTCAACATGAAGGATTCAACCTGCCATGAAGGATTCAACCGTGTCATGAAGGATTCAACCGTGCCATGATAAGCTACCACTTTTCGTATTTTCAAGTGAATATCCCTAAATACATTCTGATGCTTTTTCTAGCGGTCGTATGGAACACTGGTCCGCGGGCGGTAACTCTAACCGTATTAGTATGCAAAGGAGCTGAGCCTTGCGAGGCCTACAATTTCCTTGCAAATTATTTCAGTTTTTAAGATGTAAGAAAACAAGACAATGACATTTTCAGCGCGGGTGTAGTAGGCGTCAGGCTGCTCAACAGAAGCTCTGTTTGAACAAGTTAACCCGTGTCAGCAGGTGGCAGAGTGGGAAAGATTCTGCACTCTGCATCTTTCAGAGGTAGTTGATTGGGTTTGGCACAATGCCTTGGACGGCGGTCTGGAGCCTACTACAACTGAGGAGCATGGGTCACATTGGAAAAGAGTCCCCTTCTCCTCTCCTCTCTTCTCCTCTCCATCAGAAAGACTTGCCTTTGCTCTTTAACCTACATTATGTTGTGCTGACTGGTTGACTGACTGGCTGACTGACTGGCTGGCTGGCTGGGCTGGCTGGCTGGCTGGCTGGCTGGCTGGCTGGCTGGCTGGCTGGCTGGCTGACTGACTGACTGGCTGACTGGCTGGCTGACTGGCTGGCTGACTGGCTGTGACATGATGTATTATCTGTTGCAGACTGGCTGGCTGGCTGGCTGGCTGGCTGGCTGGCTGGCTGGCTGGCTGTGACATGCTGGGCCCATCTTTTTACAGAGTTAACTTAATGAAATGTATAGGCCTGCTGAAATCTGTTTCCATAGATACACTTAGGAACAACGGACACTGAGAAATTGACTTTCAGATCATGTTTAAAACAATGTCAGCCTATAGAAACAATAGACAAAACCCAAACTCAATTAGGTGGTAGCCTATAGAAACAATCAATCAAATATATTTATACAGTCCTTCTTACATCAGCAGATGTCACACAGTGCTTTACAGAAACCCAGCCTAGAACCCCAAACAGCAAGCAATGCAGGTGTAGAAGCACGGTGGCTAGGAAAAACTCCCTAGAAAGGCCAGAACCTAGGAAGAAACCTAGAGAGGAACCAGGCTCTCAGGAGGGGTGGCTAGTCAACAGGTCAGTACCTCAGGAGTACATGTCAGTTACCGACAACAGGTCAGCACCTCAGGAGTATATGTCAGTTAGCTTTTCATAGCCGACAACAGGTGTGGTAGAGAGAGGGAGAGGGAGGGAGGGGGGGGAGGGGGAGAGAGAGAGAGAGAGAGAGAGAGAGAGAGAGAGAGAGAGAGAGAGACAGACAGAGAGAGAGAGAGAGAGAGAGAGAGAGAGAGAGAGAGAGAGAGAGAGAGAGACAGAGAGAGAGAGAGAGAGAGAGAGAGAGAGAGAGACAGATGTATTCTAATATTAGGTAGTAACATATAGAAACCATAGTCTAATATGTCAGGGATAATCAACGAGGGGCTATGCATTCTATGGAGAATAATAAACAACGTGGAAGCTGTGTTCCACTAGGAGGTTGAAACTGACCTTCACGGAGTGGCACTATTTTCCAGAGAACATAGAGCCCCTCGTTGATTATCCCTTTTACACCATTGCACGGTAGAAAGGTGTCCAAAATCCACCGAAGTAGCTGGAGAGTTTCCTAGATAGCTACAGTGGTTGCCGGGGTAACCAAACAAACAGACTCGCTAGTTTAGCTAACTAAATCATCAGGCCTTGCATGCCGTTATGAAAATCCAATTCAACAATGCCAATAACATGTTGAGTTCGACTGTTGCTTTCAAATGCAGACATACAACATGTCAGAATGAACTGTTGCCACTGAATTCTACCGTGCGTTATAGGGAAATAATACAGAATGCCCATCAAGCCAATCAGAAACAACTATTCAACAATGATATGGTATAATTGAGCAAAAAGGCACAAGGGGGTGTGGTATATGGCCAATATACAATGGCTAAGGGTTGTTCTTCAGGATTCAGACCCCGCCGGCCAATATACAGTGGCTAAGGGTTGTTATAGACACGACACAACGCGGAGTGCCTGGACACAGCCCTTAGCCATGGTATATTGGCAGTATACAACAAAGCCCTGAGGTGCCTTATTGCTCTTATAAACTGATTACAAAAGTGATTAGAACAGTAAAAACAAAATGTTTGTCATACTCCCCACGGCTTTCAGCCAATCAGCATGCAGGACTCAAACCACGCAGTTTATAATAGGTGGTATAACACGGATATGACAAAACATGTATTTTAACAGCTCTACGTTGGTAACCACTTTATAATAGCAATAAGGCACCTCGGGGGGTTTGTGGTAGATGGCCAATATACCACGGCTAAGGGCTGTGTCCAGGCACTCCGTGTTGTGTCGTGCTTTTAGAACAACCGTTAGCTGTGGTATATTGGCTGTATATCACACCCCCTCTGTCCTTATTGGTTAATTATACCATGGCGTTGTTGCATACTATTTTCTGATTGGCTTGAAGGGCGTTCTAGACCATGTACAGTATATCAGCACGGCAGATTTCAGAGGCTATAGTTCTTCCTTACGTGGTCTACTGAGCTGCATTTTGAAAGGAAAAGTTGAATTTAAAAAAAAAAAAAGATTGACAATGTTGCATTTTTTGATCATAATAGCAAACTAGGATTGACGGGTTGGTTAGCTAAACTAGCGCTCTGTGTGGTTACCAAGGCAACTACTGTAGCTATCTATCTAAGGAAAATGTCTAGTTACTTCGGGGGATGTTGAACACATTTCTAGCGGAACTGGTATAAAGGGATGATCAACTCGGGGCTCTATGGATTCTCTGGAAAATAATCCCATAACGCTAATAGTGAAACCCGCCAGCAAGTCGTTGAACACACCTTCCTCATCTTTCATTATCTCCTGAAGAACGCAAAGCCCATCATCCCTTACCTAGACTATAGGATCAATAATCTAATATTAGTTGCTAACCTACAGAAACTATATTCTAATATTATGTGGTAGTCTACAGAAACTATATTACAATTTTATGTGGTAGCCTTAGAAACAATATTATAATATCATGTGGTAGCCTTAGAAACAATATTATAATATCATGTGGTAGCCTTAGAAACAATATTATAATATCATGTGGTAGCCTTAGAAACAATATTATAATATCATGTGGTAGCCTTAGAAACAATATTATAAAATCATGTGGTAGCCTTAGAAATTATATTATAAAATATGTAGTAGCCTTAGAAATTATATTATAAAATATGTAGTAGCCTTAGAAACGATATTATAAAATCATGTGGTAGCCTTAGAAATTATATTATAAAATATGTAGTAGCCTTAGAAATTATATTATAAAATATGTAGTAGCCTTAGAAATGATATTATAAAATCATGTGGTAGCCTTAGAAATGATATTATAAAATATGTAGTAGCCTTAGAAATTATATTATAAAATATGTAGTAGCCTTAGAAATTATATTATAAAATATGTAGTAGCCTTAGAAATTATATTATAAAATATGTAGTAGCCTTAGAAATTATATTATAAAATATGTAGTAGCCTTAGAAATGATATCATAAAATAATGTATTATTATAAAATAATGTGTTAGCCTTAGAAACGTAATTATAATATTATAATTATATTATATTAATTATAATAGTAGCTGTATGATTTAGTTCCGCATGCCTTAGAAACGATATTATAAAATCATGTTGAAGCTTGAGATTCTGAATTATAATAGTAGCTGTATGATTTAGTTCCGCATGCCTTAGAAACGATATTATAAAATCATGTTGAAGCTTGAGATTCTGAATTATAATAGTAGCTGTATGATTTGGCCGAAGAACTTCTGCGATAACTTTTCTTTTCGTTCCGCATGCAGCACTGTTTTAAGTCGTTTTGATTTAGCTCTTTATTATTATTAATGAATATATAATATACACAATGAATATTAACGTTTGTTTATTATCATATTGTTGATTATTGAAATGTAAATTGACATGGCTTCTGTTGCACTTGTTTCGTTTTAAATGATCTAACGCTTTACATCGTCACTATTTCCATTATTAGACAAAGACAGCTTCGAATTGACAAGAGAGCATCTCTGAGAAGTTGCGCTCTCTGCTAATATCTGAGGCAACGTATTCATTAATATAGTGTGCCTACGTGCGAGAGCGCATTTATTCAGACCAAGACTCTATGTTTGTGGCACTATTTTCGAATCATAAAAACTAGCATAAATCACGGCTCTGTATAACAATATTATGCCTGTACTTTTAAGTCCCTAACGTGGGCTGCTGCAGTTTACCGAGTCTATAAATCATGTCTCTACTTCTTCCCCTGGAGCCTCTTATGAAGCACTGAGCTGCACGGTGGAAAGGACTTGAGCCGGGACTCGGGAATTATCCAAAGCCAACCATTAATACTTTAAAGAGTTTCATATTATTACTTTTAATAATGCCCTTTTTTTAAATACTAGAAAGAACAACTCACCGGTCTGTTTAGATATTAATTAGTATATACCATCTAATGTTTAACCTTTAGGCAAAAAGGTTTCGTTTTTTGTATTTCGTTCAAAGCTTGCATTTTAGTTTTATTATCGGTATGTTTTCCTTCCACTTCACAAATTAAATGTAGCGTAAATTATCGTAATAATAAACGGTTATATTTAGTTTATTGTTATAACTATTGCAATAAACGATTAAATAATTAAATCGTTGTTTTATTGTGAGTATTATTATTGTTGTCATAAACAAAACAAATTGAAAAACATTGGGAAGTATCGTAGACGTCAACAAATAGTTTCTAAATAGTGTAGTTTAATTATTATCTCATTTTCAGGGCTTGACGGCGCAGTCAAAATATTGAAGTAGCGGAAAAACGTGTGGACATTGATCAGTGTTAGTGACAGAGGTGTCAACTATCTACTGAGGATCATAGTCTCCACATACAACTGATTCAACTCAATGTCGACAAAGGAAGAGTTCCCTGAATTCTGAGTCAGTAACTAAAATGGGACAACTTTATCAGAATAGCCTCAGAAAAGTGTTCCAGTCTACCGCAAATGATGACCAAAACAATGTGTGTAAACAGTTTCAGACTCCGTCGGAATATTCCCCTTCACCAAAGCTGTCAACAGTGTAATGAGCGTGGACTTGGTAGCCTACTTAAAATAGGACGTGCATTTGTAAACATATTTATCAGAAAATATAATGATTGAGCCCGATCAAAACGTGACGTACGGTTCTCGTGTCTGACTCTGTCGCTGTAGCTCATTATCGGGGCTGTTTTGGAAAGTTTCTCCCGGTAGAGGGGGTTTGGTCGGGACCCAGGGCGGATACCCTCCTGCGCCTCTCCAGACTAACCAAACACACACACGCTGATTTTACAACGATCTGAGGTGCTGTCTGTCGGACTGTCTGGCTGTCTGTCTCACTGGGGTTTTGAACAAACTCATAAGGAGTGTTTTTGTGGATTTACACCAAGTATAAATGTGACAGTCTATTGATGAAGACATAGTGATGCGGAAACGCTGGAGGTTTACACATTACTGTGAGGTTGTAGGATAGTGAATAGGTCAACACATTACTGTGAGGTTGTAGGATAGTGAATAGGTCAACACATTACTGTGAGGTTGTAGGATAGTGAATAGTTCAACACCTTACTGTGAGGTTGTAGGATAGTGAATAGTTCAACACATTACTGTGAGGTTGTAGGATAGTGAATAGTTCAACACATTACTGTGAGGTTGTAGATAGTGAATAGTTCAACACATTACTGTGAGGTTGTAGGATAGTGAATAGTTCAACACATTACTGTGAGGTTGTAGATAGTGAATAGTTCAACACATTACTGTGAGGTTGTAGATAGTGAATAGTTCAACACATTACTGTGAGGTTGTAGGATAGTGAATAGTTCAACACCTTACTGTGAGGTTGTAGGATAGTGAATAGGTCAACACATTACTGTGAGGTTGTAGGATAGTGAATAGGTCAACACATTACTGTGAGGTTGTAGGATAGTGAATAGTTCAACACCTTACTGTGAGGTTGTAGGATAGTGAATAGTTCAACACATTACTGTGAGGTTGTAGGATAGTGAATAGTTCAACACATTACTGTGAGGTTGTAGATAGTGAATAGTTCAACACATTACTGTGAGGTTGTAGGATAGTGAATAGTTCAACACATTACTGTGAGGTTGTAGATAGTGAATAGTTCAACACATTACTGTGAGGTTGTAGATAGTGAATAGTTCAACACATTACTGTGAGGTTGTAGATAGTGAATAGTTCAACACATTACTGTGAGGTTGTAGGATAGTGAATAGTTCAACACCTTACTGTGAGGTTGTAGGATAGTGAATAGTTCAACACATTACTGTGAGGTTGTAGGATAGTGAATAGTTCAACACATTACTGTGAGGTTGTAGGATAGTGAATAGTTCAACACCTTACTGTGAGGTTGTAGGATAGTGAATAGTTCAACACATTACTGTGAGGTTGTAGGATAGTGAATAGTTCAACACATTACTGTGAGGTTGTAGATAGTGAATAGTTCAACACATTACTGTGAGGTTGTAGGATAGTGAATAGTTCAACACATTACTGTGAGGTTGTAGGATAGTGAATAGTTCAACACCTTACTGTGAGGTTGTAGGATAGTGAATAGTTCAACACATTACTGTGAGGTTGTAGGATAGTGAATAGTTCAACACATTACTGTGAGGTTGTAGGATAGTGAATAGTTCAACACCTTACTGTGAGGTTGTAGGATAGTGAATAGTTCAACACATTACTGTGAGGTTGTAGGATAGTGAATAGTTCAACACATTACTGTGAGGTTGTAGATAGTGAATAGTTCAACACATTACTGTGAGGTTGTAGGATAGTGAATAGTTCAACACATTACTGTGAGGTTGTAGGATAGTGAATAGTTCAACACATTACTGTGAGGTTGTAGGATAGTGAATAGTTCAACACCTTACTGTGAGGTTGTAGGATAGTGAATAGTTCAACACCTTACTGTGAGGTTGTAGGATAGTGAATAGTTCAACACATTACTGTGAGGTTGTAGATAGTGAATAGTTCAACACATTACTGTGAGGTTGTAGGATAGTGAATAGTTCAACACATTACTGTGAGGTTGTACAGAGTGAATGTACCACCACATCTCTGTACCAACACATCTCTGTACCACCACATCTCTGTACCACCACATCTCTGTACCACCACATCTCTGTACCAACACATCTCTGTACCACCACATCTCTGTACCACCACATCTCTGTTCCACCACATCTCTGTACCACCACATCTCAGTACCACCACATCTCTGTACCACCACATCTCTGTACCTCCACATCTCTGTACCACCACATCTCTGTTCCACCACATCTCTGTACCACCACATCTCTGTACCACCACATCTCTGTACCACCACATCTCTGTACCACCACTCTGTCACATCTCTGTACCACCACATCTCTGTACCACCACATCTCTGTACCACCACATCTCTGTTCCACCACATCTCAGTACCACCACATCTCTGTACCACCACATCTCAGTACCACCACATCTCTGTACCACCACATCTCAGTACCACCACATCTCTGTACCACCAAATAAATGGCCACATTTCCACATTGCTTTTCCTGTTCTCTCTGCTCTCAACCCCCTCACTCAATCTATAACTGTTAACTTGACCCCCCCCCCCCCCCCCCAGACACGCAAATAATACTTTGGGAAATCATTCCTCCAAAGTGTTACATCATTTATTGCGAGGACTTTGGTGAACTTCACGTGAAAAATGAATGCCTTTAATTTTGGTTGATGGTAACATCAGCACAGCTTTGTAAATCGATCTTTAATGAGATTTTGCTACAGGGGATAATCTGCCACTGACAGAAAAACATCTTGGAAACATCTGTAGACCAACGATTACACCCCCCCCCCCCCCTCACAACACGTCGCTGAGTGAACAGAAACACAGAGACAAATGGTCACTCTCTAAAAGTATAACTTTCCAATCAAAAGACAAGCACATAACTTTCTTTCTTCAGTTTGTTTGGATAATTACAATGGGTTTGTTTTATTTATTTCATTTGTAGAGGTGTGTATACCGTCAATTAACAGCAGTAACACAGTGATACATAGTTTAAATATGTTTGTTTTCATTCATTTATATCTACTTGCATTGTTGAGTACAGCTGTACTATGGCAGAAATGAGGCATCAGAGAATTTGCCACCAGCCGGAGACAGCATGAAGACAGCAGAGAGACAGCATGGGGACAGCATGGGGACAGCATGAAGACAGCAGAGAGACAGCAGAGAGACAGCATGGGGACAGCATGAAGACAGCAGAGAGACAGCATGGGGACAGCATGGGGACAGCATGAAGACAGCAGAGAGACAGCATGAAGACAGCAGAGAGACAGCATGGGGACAGCATGGGGACAGCATGAAGACAGCAGAGAGACAGCATGGGGGCAGCATGGGGACAGCATGAAGAAAGCAGAGAGACAGCAGAGAGACAGCATGGGGACAGCATGGGGACAGCATGGGGACAGCAGAGAGACAGCATGGGGACAGCATGAAGACAGCAGAGAGACAGCAGAGAGACAGCAGAGAGACAGCATGGGGACAGCATGGGGACAGCAGAGAGACAGCAGAGAGACAGCATGGAGACAGCAGAGAGACAGCATGGGGACAGCATGGGGACAGCATGAAGACAGCAGAGAGACAGCAGAGAGACTGCAGAGAGACAGCAGAGAGACAGCATGGGGACAGCAGAGAGACAGCATGGGGACAGCATGGAGACAGCAGAGAGACAGCATGAAGACAGCAGAGAGACAGCATGGGGACAGCAGAGAGACAGCAGAGAGACAGCATGGGACAGCAGAGAGACAGCAGAGAGACAGCATGAAGACAGCAGAAAGACAGCATGGGGACAGCATGAAGACAGCAGAGAGACAGCAGAGAGACAGCATGGGGACAGCATGGAGACAGCAGAGAGACAGCAGAGAGACAGCATGAAGACAGCAGAGAGACAGTAGAGACACAGCATGAATACAGCAGAGAGACAGCATGAAGACTGCAGAGAGACAGCAGAGAGACAGCATGGAGACAGCAGAGAGACAGCAGAGAGACAGCATGGGGACAGCATGGAGACAGCAGAGAGACAGCAGAGAGACAGCATGAAGACAGCAGAGAGACAGTAGAGACACAGCATGAATACAGCAGAGAGACAGCATGAAGACTGCAGAGAGACAGCAGAGAGACAGCAGAGAGACAGCATGGGGACAGCAGAGAGACAGCAGAGTGACAGCAGAGAGACAGCATGGAGACAGCAGAGAGACAGCAGAGAGACAGCATGGGGACAGCATGGAGAGAGCAGAGAGACAGCATAGAGACAGCAGAGAGACAGCAGAGAGACAGCATGGAGACAGCAGAGAGACATCAGAGAGACAGCATGGGGACAGCATGGAGAGAGCAGAGAGAAGGCAGAGAGACAGCATGAAGACAGCAGAGAGACAGCATGGATACAGCATGGAGACGGCAGGAAGACAGCATGGGGACAGCATGGGGACCGCATGGAGACAGCATGGGGACAGCAGAGAGACAGCATCGGGACAGCATGGGGACCGCATGGAGACAGCATGGGGACAGCATGGGGACAGCAGGGAGACAGCATGGGGACAGCATGGGGACAGCATGGATACAACATGGAGACGGCAGGGAGACAACATGGGGACAGCATGGGGACAGCAGGGACACAGCATGGGTACAGCATGTGGATAGAAGGGAGACAGCCTGGGGACAGCATGTGGATAGAAGGGAGACAGCCTGGGGACAGCATGTGGATAGAAGGGAGACAGCCTGGGGACAGCATGTGGATAGAAGGGAGACAGCCTAGGGACAGCATGTGGATAGAAGGGAGACAGCCTGGGGACAGCATGTGGATAGAAGGGAGACAGCCTGGGGACAGCATGTGGATAGAAGGGAGACAGCCTGGGGACAGCATGTGGATAGAAGGGAGACAGCCTGGGGACAGCATGTGGATAGAAGGGAGATAAAACATTAGTATCATGGTAAACAATTTGGTAAACATTAGTATCATTGTAAACATTAGTATCATGGTAAACAACATGGTAAACATCATGGTAAACAACATGGTAAACAACATGGTAAACAACTTGGTAAACATCATGGTAAACAACATGGTAAACATCATGGTAAACATCATGGTAAACAACATGGTAAACAACATGGTAAACAACTTGGTGAACATTAGTGTCATGGTAAACATCATGGTAAACATTAGTATCATGGTAAACATATTAGTATCATGGTAAATAACATGGTAAACATTAGTATCATGGTAAACAACTTGGTAAACATCATGGTAAACAACATGGTAAACATTAGTGTCATGGTAAACAACATGGTAAACATTAGTATCATGGTAAACATCATGGTAAACAACTTGGTAAACATCATGGTAAACAACATGGTAAACATCATGGTAAACAACTTGGTAAACATCATGGTAAACAACATGGTACACATTAGTGTCATGGTGAACAACATGGTAAACATTAGTATCATGGTAAACATCATGGTAAACAACATGGTAAACATTGTGGTAAACAACATGGTAAACATAAGTATCATGGTAAACAACATGGTAAACATTAGTATCATGGTAAACATCATGTAAACATTAGTATCATGGTAAACATTAGTATCATTGTAAACTTCATGTAAACATTAGTATCATGGTAAACAACATGGTAAACAAAGTATCATGGTAAACATCATGGTAAACATCATGGTAAACATTAGTATAATGGTAAACATCATGGTAAACATCTAGGTAAACATTAGTATCATGGTAAACAAAGTATCATGGTAAACATCATGGTAAACAACATGGTAAACATTAGTATCATGGTAAACATCATGGTAAACATTAGTGTCATGGTAAACATCATGGTAAACATTAGTATCATGGTAAACATCCTGGTAAACAACATGGTAAACATTAGTATAATGGTAAACATGGTAAACATTAGTGTCATGGTAAACATCATGGTAAACATTAGTATCATGGTAAACATCATGGTAAACGACATGGTAAACATTTGTATAATGGTAAACATTAGTATCATGGTAAACATTAGTATCATGGTAAACATTAGTATCATGGTAAACAACATGGTAAACATTAGTATCATGGTAAACAACATGGTAAACATTAGTATCATGGTAAACATCATGGTAAACATTAGTATCATGGTAAACATCATGGTAAACATTAGTATCATGGTAAACAACATGGTAAACATTAGTATCATGGTAAACATCATGGTAAACATTAGTATCATGGTAAACATCATGGTAAACATTAGTAACATGGTAAACATCATGGTAAACAACATGGTAAACATTAGTATCATGGTAAACATCATGGTAAAAATTATTGTCATGGTAAACAACATGGTAAACATTAGTATCATTGTAAACATCATGGTAAACATTAGTATCATTGTAAACATCATGGTAAACATTAGTATCATGGTAAACATCATGGTAAACATCATGGTAAACATCATGGTAAACAACATGGTAAACATTATTGTCATGGGAAACAACATGGTAAACATTTGTATAATGGTAATCATCATGGTAAACATTAGTATAATGGTAAACATCATGGTAAACAACATGGTACACAACTAGGTAAACATTAGTATCATGGTAAACATTAGTATCATGGTAAACAACATGGTAAACAACTAGGTAAACATTAGTATCATGGTAAACATTAGTATCATGGTAAACATTAGTATCATGGTAAACAACATGGTAAACATTAGTGTCATGGTAAACATCATGGTAAACATTAGTATCATGGTAAACATCATGGTAAACAACATGGTAAACATCATGGTAAACATTAGTATCATGGTAAACATCATGGTAAACAACATGGTAAACATATTAGTATCGTGGTAAACATCATGGTAAACAACATGGTAAACATCATGGTAAATAACATGGTAAACATATTAGTATCATGGTAAACATATTAGTATCATGGTAAACAACATGGTAAACATTAGTATCATGGTAAACATCATGGTAAACATTAGTATAATGGTAAACATCATGGTAAACATCATGGTAAACAACATGGTAAACATTAGTATCATGGTAAACAACATGGTAAACATGAGTATCATGGTAACATCCTGGTAAACATTAGTGTCACTTTAAACAACACTGTAAACAACATGATAAACATTAGTAACATGGTAAACAACATGGTAAACAACAAGGTAAACATTAGTATCATGGTAAACAACATGGTAAACAACATGATAAACATTAGTAACATGGTAAACATCATGGTAAACAACATGGTAAACATTAGTATCATGGTAAACAACATGGTAAACAACATGATAAACATTAGTAACATGGTAAACATCATGGTAAACAACATGGTAAACATTAGTATCATGGATAACAACATGGTAAACATCATGGTAAACAACATGGTAAACAAAAGTATCATGGTAAACAACATGGTAAACATCATGGTAAACATTAGTATCATGGTAAACAACATTGTAAACATGAGTATCATGGTAAACAACATGGTAAACACTAGTGTCATGGTAAACAACATGGTAAACAACATGGTAAACATTAGTATCATGGTGAACATGGTAAACATTAGTATCATGGTAAACATATTAGTATCATGGTAAACATCATGGTAAACATTAGTATCATGGTAAACAACATGGTAAACATTAGTATCATGGTAAACAACATGGTAAACAACATGGTAAACATAAGTATCATGGTAAACAACATGGTAAACATTAGTATCATGGTAAACAACATGGTAAACATTAGTATCATGGTAAACAACATGGTAAACATTAGTATCATGGTAAACAACATGGTAAACATTAGTATCATGGTAAACAACATGGTAAACATTAGTATCATGGTAAACAACATGGTAAACATTAGTATCATGGTGAACATGGTAAACATTAGTATCATGGTAAACATATTAGTATCATGGTAAACATCATGGTAAACATTAGTATCATGGTAAACAACATGGTAAACATTAGTATCATGGTAAACAACATGGTAAACAACATGGTAAACATAAGTATCATGGTAAACAACATGGTAAACATTAGTATCATGGTAAACAACATGGTAAACATTAGTATCATGGTAAACAACATGGTAAACATTAGTATCATGGTAAACAACATGGTAAACATTAGTATCATGGTAAACAACATGGTAAACATTAGTATCATGGTAAACAACATGGTAAACAACATGGTAAACATTAGTATCATGGTAAACGACATGGTAAACATCATGGTAAACAACATGGTAAACATCATGGTAAACAACATGGTAAACAATAGTGTCATGGTAAACATCATGGTAAACATTTGTATCATGGTGAACAACATGGTAAACATTTGTATCATGGTGAACAACATGGTAAACATTAGTATCATGGTAAACATCATGGTAAACATTATTGCCATGGTAAACAACATGGTAAACATTAGTATAATGGTAAACAACATGGTAAACATTATTGTCATGGTAAACAACATGGTAAACATTAGTATAATGGTAAACATCATGGTAAACATTAGTATAATGGTAAACATCATGGTAAACAACATGGTATACATTAGTATAATGGTAAACATTAGTATCATGGTAAACATTAGTATCATGGTAAACAACATGGTAAACATTAGTATCATGGTAAACAACATGGTAAACATTAGTATCATGGTAAACATCATGGTAAACATTAGTATCATGGTAAACATCATGGTAAACATTAGTATCATGGTAAACATCATGGTAAACATCATGGTAAACAACATGGTAAACATCATGGTAAACATTAGTATAATGGTAAACATCATGGTAAACAACATGGTAAACATATTAGTATCGTGGTAAACATCATGGTAAACAACATGGTAAACATCATGGTAAACAACATGGTAAACATATTAGTATCATGGTAAACATATTAGTATCATGGTAAACAACATGGTAAACATTAGTATCATGGTAAACAACATGGTAAACATTAGTGTCATGGTAAACAACATGGTAAACATTAGTATAATGGTAAACATCATGGTAAACAACATGGTAAACATCATGGTAAACATCATGGTAAACATCATGGTAAACAACATGGTAAACATTAGTATCATGGTAAACAACATGGTAAACATTAGTATCATGGTAAACAACATGGTAAACAACATGGTAAACATTAGTATCATGGTAGCATCCTGGTAAACATTAGTGTCACTTTAAACAACACTGTAAACAACATGATAAACATTAGTAACATGGTAAACAACATTGTAAACAACATGTTAAACATTAGTATCATGGTAAACAACATGGTAAACAACATGATAAACATTAGTAACATGGTAAACATCATGGTAAACAACATGGTAAACATTAGTATCATGGATAACAACATGGTAAACATCATGGTAAACAACATGGTAAACATCATGATAAACATTAGTATCATGGTAAACAACATGGTAAACAACATTGTAAACATGAGTATCATGGTAAACAACATGGTAAACACTAGTGTCATGGTAACCAACATGGTAAACAACATGGTAAACATTAGTATCATGGTGAACATGGTAAACATTAGTATAATGGTAAACATCATGGTAAACATTAGTATCATGGTAAACAACATGGTAAACATTAGTATCATGGTAAACAACATGGTAAACAACATGGTAAACATAAGTATCATGGTAAACAACATGGTAAACATTAGTATCATGGTAAACAACATGGTAAACATTAGTGTCATGGTAAACAACATGGTAAACATTAGTATCATGGTAAACATCATGGTAAACATTAGTATCATGGTAAACAACATGGTAAACATCATGGTAAACATTAGTATCATGGTAAACAACATGGTAAACATTAGTATCATGGTAAACAACATGGTACACATTAGTATCATGGTAAACAACATGGTAAACATTAGTATCATGGTAAACAACATGGTAAACAACATGGTAAACATTAGTATCATGGTAAACATCATGGTAAACAACATGGTAAACATTAGTATCATGGTAAACGACATGGTAAACATCATGGTAAACAACATGGTAAACATCATGGTAAACAACATGGTAAACAATAGTGTCATGGTAAACATCATGGTAAACAACATGGTAAACATCATGGTAAACAACATGATAAACAAAAGTATCATGGTAAACAACATGGTAAACATTAGTATCATGGTAAACAACATGGTAAACATTAGTGTCATGGTAAACATCATGGTAAACAACATGGTAAACATTAGTGTCATGGTAAACATCATGGTAAACAACATGGTAAACATTAGTGTCATGGTAAACATTAGTGTCATGGTAAACATTAGTGTCATGGTAAACATCATGGTAAACATCATGGTAAACAACATGGTAAACAAAAGTATCATGGTAAACAACATGGTAAACATTAGTATCATGGTAAACAACATGGTAAACATTAGTGTCATGGTAAACATCATGGTAAACAACATGGTAAACATTAGTATCATGGTAAACATTAGTGTCATGGTAAACAACATGGTAAACATTATTGTCATGGTAAACAACATGGTAAACAACATGGTAAACATTAGTGTCATGGTAAACAACATGTTAAATATCATGGTAAACAACATGGTAAACATTAGTATCATGGTAAACATTAGTGTCATGGTAAACAACATGGTAAACATTATTGTCATGGTAAACAACATGGTAAACAACATGGTAAACATTAGTATCATGGTAAACAACATGGTAAACATTAGTATCATGGTAAACATCATGGTAAACAACATGGTAAACATTAGTGTCATGGTAAACAACATGGTAAACATAGTAGTATCATGGTAAACAACATGGTAAACATTAGTATCATGGTAAACAACATGGTAAACCTTAGTATCATGGTAAACAACATGGTAAACATTAGTGTCATGGTAAACATCATGGTAAACATCATGGTAAACATTAGTATCATGGTAAACAACATGGTAAACAACATGGTAAACATTAGTATCATGGTAAACATTAGTATCATGGTAAACATTAGTATCATGGTAAACAACATGGTAAACATTAGTATCATGGTAAACATCATGGTAAACATTAGTATCATTGTAAACATTAGTATCATGGTAAACAACATGGTAAACATTAGTATCATGGTAAACATTAGTATCATGGTAAACATTAGTATCATGGTAAACAACATGGTAAACATTAGTATCATGGTAAACATCATGGTAAACATTAGTGTCATGGTAAACAAGATGGTAAACAACATGGTAAACATCATGGTAAACATTAGTGTCATGGTAAACATCATGGTAAACATTAGTATCATGGTAAACATTAGTATCATGGTAAACATCATGGTAAACATTAGTATCATGGTAAACAACATGGTAAACATTAGTGTCATGGTAAACATCATGGTAAACAACATGGTAAACATCATGGTAAACAACATGGTAAACATTAGTATCATGGTAAACAACATGGTAAACAACATGATAAACATTAGTGGCATGGTAAACAACATGATAAACAACATGGTAAACATTAGTATCATGGTAAACATCATGGTAAACAACATGGTAAACAACATGGTAAACATTAGTATCATGGTGAACAACATGGTAACATTATAGTTAACATTAGTATCATGGTTATGTTGGCTTGAGGCTTGGAGTGCAGAGGAACCAGCCTACATGACACTTGACAATGAAAAAGCCCATGAAAACCAGCAGTGATTATTGTCTTATTGCAATAGAGATAGATTATATCTACCTCACTTGTTTTGGCAATGTTAACATGTGTTTCCCATGCCAATAAAACCCTTTGAATTGAATTGAATTGATAGAACACAGTGAATTCATTTCACGTTGATATCTCATAGCATCCATTTTGTAAGTAGAACGTGTTGAAAGAACTAGACATTTTACTACTGCGTAAGCGAGCCAACAGAATTCTGCCACCTTCATGCAGATATTCATCCCCTGCCCATTAATATATCCTTGATAAAGCGATGCCAGAGAATCATGCCGAACCAACCAATCCAAACTGGTCTTTTCCAAAGCACTGTGGTATAGATTGCTTTCTCTGGGGGTGCCTGGACAGACTCCCACAGCTCAGTAACTCTTCCAAGGAGAAGACAGGTTTGGACTCCATCCAGAGAAAATAATACCACATCATCACAGCTCTAGAGACCAGCCAAAAGCTTCCCAAATGAAAGCTGACACGTTGGATCACATCAGGAAGGACTTTTAATATGTCTCTCTCGTTGTCCGTCAGACGGTCACTAGATCTCTTCACCGTGCCATGATACCATCTTGCCACTGACACCCATCTTTGCTTTACAGCAGTTTAGCCATAAAGCTATCATGACCTCAGCCCACCATTCCTCTCCTCAACCCTCCCCAACTCTCCTCACCCCTCCCCATCTCTCCTCACCCCTCCCCATCTCTCCTCACCCCTCCCCATCTCTCCTCACCCCTCCTCATCTCTCCTCACCCCTCCCCATCTCTCCTCACCCCTCCCCATCTCTCCTCACCCCTCCCCATCTCTCCTCACCCCTCCCCATCTCTCCTCACCCCTCCCATCTCTCCTCACCCCTCCCCATCTCTCCTCACCCCTCCCCATCTCTCCTCACCCCTCCCCATCTCTCCTCACCCCTCCCCATCTCTCCTCACCCCACCCCATCTCTCCTCACCCCTCCTCATCTCTCCTCACCCCTCCCCATCTCTCCTCACCCCTCCCCATCTCTCCTCACCCCTCCCCATCTCTCCTCACCCCTCCCCATCTCTCCTCACCCCACCCCTCTTTACACCTCCTCGCGTGGATCAGAAAACCAGTCAGTATCTGGTGTGACCATTTGCCTCATGCAGAGCGACACATCTCCTTCACATAGAGTTGATCAGGCTGTTGATTGTGGCCTGTTGGAATGTTGCCCCGCTCCTCTTCAATGGCTGTGTGTCGTCGCTGGATATTGGCGGGAACTGGAAAACAGTGTCATTACATGCCAATCCAGAGCATCCCAAACATGGTCAATAGGTGAGACATCTGGTGAGAATGCCGGCCATGGGAAGAACTCGGACATTTTCAGCCTCCAGGAATTGTGTACTGATCCTTGCGACATGTTGCTCTGCATTATAATGCTGAAACATGAGGTGATGGTGGTGGATGAATGGCACAACAATGGGCCTCAGGATCTCGTCACGGTATCTCTGTGCATTCAAATTGCCATTAGTAAAAGGCAATTGTCACTGTTGCCCATATCTTATGCCTGCTCATACCATAACCCCACTACCACCATGGGGCACTTTGTTCACAACGTCGACATCAGGAAAACGCTGTCTGCCATCTTCCTGCTACAGTTGAAACTGGGATTCGTCCGTAGAGAGCTCACTTCTCCAATGTTACTAGCGGCCATGGAACGTGAGCGTTTTCCCCACTGAAGTAGGTTACAACTCCGAACTGCAGTCAGGTCATTGACCCTTGAGAGGACGACGAGCACACAGATGAGCTTCCCTGGGACGGTTTCTGACAGATTGTGCAGATTTATTTTGGTTGTGTGAAACCCACAGTTTCATCAGCTGTCCGGGGAGCTGATGAAGAAGCCAGATGTGACAAAGAAGCCGGATGTGGAGATCATTGGCTGGCTGGTTACATTTGGTGTACGGTAGAGATGCCGGTTGGACGCAATGCCAAATTATCTGAAAGATGTTGGAGGCGGCTTATGGTAGAGAAATGTCCATTTGATTCTCTGTCAACAGCTCTGGTTGACATTCCTCTGCAGTCAGCATGCCAATTGCACTTGACACATCTGTTGCGTTGTGTTGTGTGACAAAACTTCACATTTTAGAGTGGCATTTTACAGTATTGACCCCAGCTCAAAGTGCACCTGCGTAATGAACATGCCACTTAACCAGCTTCTTGATATGCCACACCCGTCAGGTATGGATGGATTCTCTTGGTAAAATAGAAATGCTCACTAACAGGGAAGTATGCAAATTTGTGCACAACACTTGTGAATAGTAATAAGCTTGTTGTGTCCGGGATCTTTTATATCAGGTCGTGAAACATGTGTCTGTTTCTACATGCTGCGTTTCTATCTTGTAGAAAATACACTTTATGACACTGTCAAGAAGCATTATGACATCATAATGCCAGATCGTCCAATCACGTACAGGCCCTTGTGTCAGTCATCAGTCACAAGGAAGCTGTCTGGTCCTGCTCCTGAAACCTGCTCCTGCATTCATCCCAGTCATCAGAAACAGAGCATAGGGGTAGGTGCATGTCTGACCTCAACGTGTGAGCAATTACAATTATAATTGAATATGGTCAATATAAAAATATATATATATATATATAATATGAACATACTGTTGACAAGTAGACTATGGTGTAATTCAATGTTCTGCCTTTGTAGGTTTCGATTGGTGGGTTTTGGCACTCTTGTGTAGGTGTCATAACCAGCCATAAAATAACGCAATATACGTCGCAATGACAGTTCCACGAAAGTTTTATGACAATTTATGTCATCTGTTTTTTGATCGCGTCATAACTTGTCATGACACTGGGTGTAAAGTGTTACTGGAGGAGGTGATAGATGTAGGACGCCGCCCCGGAAGAGAATGTGTCTCGTTACTAAAGCTTTACTGATCGGTTTAACACTTCCTCTTCACCTGTATATTCTCCTCATGTCTCCTAACACTTCCTCTTCACCTGTATATTCTTCTCATTTCTCCTAACACTTCCTCTTCACCTGTATATTCTTCTCATTTCTCCTAACACTTCCTCTTCACCTGTATAATCTTCTCATTTCTCCTAACACTTCCTCTTCACCTGTATATTCTCCTCATGTCTCCTAACACTTCCTCTTCACCTGTATATTCTCCTCATGTCTCCTAACACTTCCTCTTCACCTGTATATTCTTCTCATTTATCCTAACACTTCCTCTTCACCTGTATAATCTTCTAATTTCTCCTAACACTTCCTCTTCACCTGTATATTCTCCTCGTGTCTCCTAACACTTCCTCTTCACCTGTATATTCTCCTCATGTCTCCTAACACTTCCTCTTCACCTGTATATTCTCCTCATGTCTCCTAACACTTCCTCTTCACCTGTATATTCTTCTCATGTCTCCTAACACTTCCTCTTCACCTGTATATTCTCCTCATGTCTCCTAACACTTCCTCTTCCCCTGTATATTCTCCTCATTTCTCCTAACACTTCCTCTTCACCTGTATATTCTCCTCATGTCTCCTAACACTTCCTCTTCACCTGTATATTCTCCTCAAGTCTCCTAACACTTCCTCTTCACCTGTATATTCTTATCATGTCTCCTAACACTTCCTCTTCACCTGTATATTCTCCTCATGTCTCCTAACACTTCCTCTTCACCTGTATAATCTTCTCATTTCTCCTAACACTTCCTCTTCACCTGTATAATCTTCTCATTTCTCCTAACACTTCCTCTTCACCTGTATATTCTTCTCATGTCTCCTAACACCTCCTCTTCACCTGTATATTCTCCTCATGTCTCCTAACACTTCCTCTTCACCTGTATATTCTTCTCATTTCTCCTAACACTTCCTCTTCACCTGTATATTCTCCTCGTGTCTCCTAACACTTCCTCTTCACCTGTATAATCTTCTCATTTCTCCTAACACTTCCTCTTCACCTGTATATTCTCCTCATGTCTCCTAACACTTCCTCTTCACCTGTATAATCTTCTCATTTCTCCTAACACTTCCTCTTCACCTGTATATTCTTCTCATTTCTCCTAACACTTCCTCTTCACCTGTATATTCTTCTCATGTCTCCTAATACCTCCTCTTCACCTGTATATTCTCCTCATGTCTCCTAACACTTCCTCTTCACCTGTATATTCTTCTCATTTCTCCTAACACTTCCTCTTCACCTGTATATTCTTCTAATTTCTCCTAACACTTCCTCTTCACCTGTATATTCTCCTCATTTCTCCTAACACTTCCTCTTCACCTGTATATTCTCCTCGTGTCTCCTAACACTTCCTCTTCACCTGTATAATCTTCTCATTTCTCCTAACACTTCCTCTTCACCTGTATAATCTTCTCATTTCTCCTAACACTTCCTCTTCACCTGTATATTCTTCTCATGTCTCCTAACACTTCCTCTTCACCTGTATATTCTCCTCATGTCTCCTAACACTTCCTCTTCACCTGTATATTCTCCTCATGTCTCCTAACACTTCCTCTTCACCTGTATAATCTTCTAATTTCTCCTAACACTTCCTCTTCACCTGTATATTCTCCTCATGTCTCCTAACACTTCCTCTTCACCTGTATATTCTCCTCATTTCTCCTAACACTTCCTCTTCACCTGTATATTCTTCTCATTTCCCCTAACACTTCCTCTTCACCTGTATATTCTTCTCATTTCTCCTAACACTTCCTCTTCACCTGTATATTCTTCTCATTTCTCCTAACACTTCCTCTTCACCTGTATATTCTCCTCATGTCTCCTAACACTTCCTCTTCACCTGTATATTCTTCTCATTTCTCCTAACACTTCCTCTTCACCTGTATAATCTTCTCATTTCTCCTAACACTTCCTCTTCACCTGTATATTCTCCTCATGTCTCCTAACACTTCCTCTTCACCTGTATATTCTTCTCATTTCTCCTAACACTTCCTCTTCACCTGTATAATCTTCTCATTTCTCCTAACACTTCCTCTTCACCTGTATATTCTCCTCATGTCTCCTAACACTTCCTCTTCACCTGGTCTATAGTCTACTCATTTCTCCTAACACTTCTTCTACACCTGGTCTATAGTCTACTCATTTCTCCCAACACTTCTTCTCCACCTGGTCTATAGTCTACTCATTTCTCCCAACACTTCTTCTCCACCTGGTCTATAGTCTACTCATTTCTCCCAACACTTCTTCTACACCTGGTCTATAGTCTACTCATTTCTCCCAACACTTCTTCTACACCTGGTCTATAGTCTACTCATTTCTCCTAACACTTCCTCTCCACCTGGTCTATAGTCTACTCATTTCTCCCAACACTTCTTCTCCACCTGGTCTATAGTCTACTCATTTCTCCCAACTCTTCCTCTCCACCTGGTCTATAGTCTACTCATTTCTCCCAACACTTCTTCTACACCTGGTCTATAGTCTACTCATTTCTCCTAACACTTCTTCTCCACCCGGTCTATAGTCTACTCATTTCTCCCAACACTTCTTCTCCACCTGGTCTATAGTCTACTCATTTCTCCTAACACTTCTTCTACACCTGGTCTATAGGCTTCTCATTTCTCCTAACACTTCCTCTTCACCTGTATAATCTTCTCATTTCTCCTAACACTTCCTCTTCACCTGTATATTCCTCTCATGTCTCCTAACACCTCCTCTTCACCTGTATATTCTCCTCATGTCTCCTAACACTTCCTCTTCACCTGTATATTCTCCTCATGTCTCCTAACACTTCCTCTTCACCTGTATAATCTTCTAATTTCTCCTAACACTTCCTCTTCACCTGTATATTCTCCTCATGTCTCCTAACACTTCCTCTTCACCTGTATATTCTCCTCATTTCTCCTAACACTTCCTCTTCACCTGTATATTCTTCTCATTTCCCCTAACACTTCCTCTTCACCTGTATATTCTTCTCATTTCTCCTAACACTTCCTCTTCACCTGTATAATCTTCTCATTTCTCCTAACACTTCCTCTTCACCTGTATATTCTCCTCATGTCTCCTAACACTTCTTCTCCACCTGGTCTATAGTCTACTCATTTCTCCCAACACTTCTTCTACACCTTCTCTTTGTTCTCCTCATTTTTCTTCTTAATTATTTTCTTTGAGTTCCCTCCTCCGCTGCTGGTGCCATGGAAACAATAGCCAGTCTGGGTTAATTACAGGGAAGTGTTTTGACGGCCAGGTGAGATTTACATAATGTTGGGTACTGGACGCTGTCCTAATTGAATGGACACTGGGGTTAAAGAACAGGATGGTGTCCCATCTCACATGTTGATTTTGTCCTCTGTTTAAAAGTCCTGATTTTTATTGCACTTATTTCTCCCGTTAGGAGAAGTCTATTGTGTTCCATTTAAATTAAATGTATTTATAGAGCCCTTTTTACATCAGCAGATGTCACAAAGTGCTGTACAGAAACCCAGCCTAAAACCCCAAACAGCAAGCAATGCAGAGGTAGAAACCCAGCCTAAAACCCCAAACAGCAAGCAATGCAGAGGTAGAAGCCCAGCCTAAAACCCCAAACAGCAAGCAATGCAGAGGTAGAAACCCAGTCTAAAACCCCAAACAGCAAAGCAATGCAGAGGTAGAAACCCAGCCTAAAACCCCAAACAGCAAGCAATGCAGAGGTAGAAACCCAGTCTAAAACCCCAAACAGCAAGCAATGCAGAGGTAGAAACCCAGCATAAAAAACCCAAACAGCAAGCAATGCAGAGGTAGAAACCCAGCCTAAAACCCCAAACAGCAAGCAATGCAGAGGTAGAAACCCAGCCTAAAACCCCAAACAGCAAGCAATGCAGATGTAGAAGCACTGTGGCTAGGAAAAACTCCCTAGAAAGGCCAGAACCTAGAGAGAAACCTAGAGAGGAACCAGGCTATGTGGGGTGGCCATTCTGGTTGTGCCGGGTGGAGATTATAACAGAACATGGCCAAGATGTTCAAATGTTCAGAAATTACCAGCATGGTCAAATAATAATTACAGTAGTTGTCGAGGGTGCAACAGGTCAGCACCTCAGGAGTAAATGTCAGTTGGCTTTTCATAGCCGATCATTAAGAGTATCTCTACCGCTCCTGCTGTCTCTAGAGAGTTGAGAACAGCAGGTCTGGTGAACAAGTCAGGGTTCCATAGCCGCAGGAAGAACAGTTGAAACTGCAGAAGCAGTCATCATGCCAGGTAGTCCTGAGGCATGGTCCTAGGGCTCAGGTCCTCTGAGAGAGAGAAAGAAAGAAAGAAAGAAAGAAAGAAAGAAAGAAAGAAAGAAAGAAAGAAAGAAAGAAAGAAAGAAAGAAAGAAAGAAAGAAAGAAAGAAAGAAAGAAAGAAAAAGAGAGAGAGAATTAGAGAGAGCATACTTAAATTCACATAGGACACCGGATAAGACAGGAGAAATATTCCAGATATAGCAAACTGACCCTAGCCCCCCGACACAAACTATAAATAAATACTGGAAGCTGAGACAGGAGGGGAAGGGAGACACTGTGGCCCCGTCCGACTATACCCCCGGACAGAGCCAAACAGGCAGGATAGGGGGGCTGTAGGATGTGTAGCATATTGAACCCCTACCCCCAACCCCCCCCCCCCCCCCCCCACACACACACACACACACACACACTCACACACACACACACTCACACACACACACTCACACACACACACTCACACACTCACACACACACACTCACACTATCAAAACACACACACACACACACACACACACACACACACACACACACACACACTCACACACACACACACACTCACACTCACACACACATATATTCATAAGCACGTATAAAAGTATTCCCGTAAGGACTCACGCCTTGTAGCAGCTGAAGACATGTGTTTATGGTGATGATCCCCTCTGAACACCTTCTCCTCAGCATCTCCTCTCACAGCTAAACAGACTTCACCCCCCACCCCCAAGTTTATCAACTTGAAGACGCTGTATTTCAGCAACACCAACTCTCCCCCAGAGTGACACATGGAGTCAGACACGGTGATGGGAGAGTATTCAACTCTCTTCTGGCGCTGCCATGGCTGAGCTGTGGTGATGGCAGCACATGTCATGCCAGCCCCTGATAAGCCCCCTAACTCATCCCACCCAGCCCCTGACTACAGCCCCCCCTAACTACATCCCCCTGACATCCAGCCCACCTGACTACAGCCCCTGACTACAGCCCCCTAACTACATCCAGCCCACCTGTCTACAGCCCCTGACTACAGCCCCCTGTCTACAGCCCCCTGACTACAGCCCCCTAACTACAGCCCCCTGTCTACAGCCCCCTGTCTACAGCCCCCTGTCTACAGCCCCCTGTCTACAGCCCCTAACTACAGCCCCCTGACTACAGCCCCCTGACCACAGCCCCTGTCTACAGCCCCTAACTACAGCCCCTGACTACAGCCCCTGACTACAGCCCCTGTCTACAGCCCCTGACTACAGCCCCCTACAGACCCCTCTACAGCCCCCTGTCTACAGCCCCTGACTACAGCCCCCTGACTACAGCCCCCTGTCTACAGCCCCTAACTACAGCCCCCTGTCTACAGCCCCCTAACTACAGACTACAGCCCCCTACAGCCCCTGACTACAGTCTACAGCCCCCTGACTACAGCCCCCCTGTCTACATCCCCCTGACTACAGCCCCCCCAGCCCCCTGACTACAGCCCCTGTCTACAGCCCCTAACTACAGCCCCTGTCTACAGCCCCTGACTACAGCCCCGATACAGCCCCCCAGCTAATGATCAAAATCCAGAAAAGAGCCGTTCAATTCAACAACCACCTAAAAGGAAGCGATTCCCAAACCTTCCATAACAAAGCCATCACCTACAGAGAGATGAACCTGGAGAAGAGTCTCCTCAGCAAGCTGGTCCTGGGGCTCTGTTCACAAACACTCCCCACAGAGCCCCAGGACAACAGCACAATTAGACCCAACCAAATCATGAGAAAACAAAAAGATAATTACTTGATACATTGAAAATAATTTATTTTAAAAAACTGAGCAAACTAGAATGCTATTTGGCCCCAAACAGAGAGTACACAGTGGCAGAAAACCTGACCACTGTGACTGACCCAAACTTATTAAGGAAAGCTTTGACTATGTACAGACTCAGTGAGCCTTGCTATTGAGAATGGCCGCCGCAGGCAGACCTGGCTCTCAAGAGAAGACAGGCTATGTGCTCACTGCCCACAAAATGAGGTGGAAACTGAGCTGCACTTCCTAACCTCCTGCCAAATGTATGACCATATTAGAGAGACATATTTCCCTCTGATTACACAGATCCACAAAGAATAAGAAAACAAATGCAATTTTGATAAACTCGCACATCTACTGGGTGAAATACCACAGTGTTACATCACAGCAGCAAGATGTGTGACCTGTTGCCCCAAGAAAAGGGCAACCAGTGAAGAACAAACACCATTGTGAGTGTAATGTTCACTGTTCATTTTTGTTGTTAATTTCACTTTTGTTTATTATCTACTTAACTTGCTTTGGCAATGTTAACGTACTGTATGTTTCCCATGCCGATAAAGGCGTTAAATTGAATTTAATTGAATTGATTTGTCTTGAGAGACAGAGAGAGAGAGAGAGAGAGCTGTCACCTACAGAGAGATGAACCTTGAGAAGAGTCCCCTAAGCAAGCTGGTCCTGGGGCTCTGTTCACAAACACAAACAGACTCCAAAGAGCACCAGGACAGCAGCACAATTAGACCCAACTAAATCATGAGAAAACAAACAGATAATTAATTGACACATTGGAAAGAATTAACATAAAACTGAACAAACTTGAGTGCCATTTGGCCCTGAACAGAGATTATACCGTGGCAGAACACCTGACCACTGTGACTGACCCAAACTTAAGGAAAGCTTTGACAATCTACAGACTCAGTGAGCATAGCCTTGCTATTGAGAAAGGTCTCTATAGGCAGACCTGGCTCTCAAGAGAAGACAGGCTATGTGCACACTGCCCACAACATGAGGTGGAAACTAAGCTGCACTTCCTAACCTCCTGCCAAATGTATGACCATATTAGAGAGACATATTTCCCTCTGATTACACAGATCCACAAAGAATTAGAAAACGATCAAACAATGATAAACTCCCATATCTACATATCTGTTAGGCAAAATACATCAGTGTGGCATCACAGCATCGTATCCTGCTGCCATGAAAACAGGGGAACATGAAAGCACAACTAACAACAAACACAGTCACTGTATTCATCTGATGACTGATCTTCCCCTACTACATTTACATTTTACATTTAAGTCATTTAGCAGACGCTCTTATCCAGAGCGACTTACTATTCATTCCAATGAATAAATACGGTACATGGGTGATAATATGACATTTGAAACGTCTTTATCATTTTGAAACATTTATGATGTAATGTTTTAGTGGACAATTGTTTGCTTTTTTGTAGAGTTGTTTCTCACTTTTGTTTATTGTTTATTTCACTTGCTTTGGCAATGTTTCCCATGCCAATGAAACCCTTTGAATTAAATTGAGCGAGCGAGAGAGAGAGAGAGAGAGAGAGAGAGAGAGAGAGAGAGAGAGAGACAGAGAGAGAGAGAGAGAGAGAGAGAGAGAGAGAGAGAGAGACAGAGAGACAGACAGACAGACAGACAGACAGACAGACAGACAGACAGACAGACAGACAGACAGACAGACAGACAGACAGACAGACAGACAGACAGACAGACAGACAGACAGACAGACAGACAGACAGACAGACAGACAGACAGAGATTGTGCCCGGCCAAATTAAATGTGTAGCTGATCAAGAGCGGACCCAGGGCCTAATGAACAGGGCCAGAGGATATGTGCAGGGACACACTAAGGAGCCGGTGGGGGATAGCAAGGGAAAATTGGTCTTTCAGCAGGATGCCGTGGAAATCTCTTAAATACTGCAGGCCATGCTTCCAGAGACCAATCACTGGGTCTGTACTACACTGGGGGGTTCTCTCTCAGCAATGAGAGGATTATTCACATTTTATTTACATTTCCATGACAATATGTCTGTCTTTTTTCTGTTCACCCTGCAGACCTATGGGGGGAAACAGCTGGAATGATAGAAAAAATAAAAAACGACGGATATCGTAACGATTCCAGGCCATTAAAAAGGAACAACATTGCAGTCTGATAGAATGCCAGGGTAGATCACAGTCTATTAGAATGCCAGGGTAGATCACAGTCTATTAGAATGCCAGGGTAGATCACAGTCTATTAGAATGCCAGGGTAGATCACAGTCTATTAGAATGCCAGGGTAGATCACAGTCTATTAGAATGCCAGGGTAGATCACAGTCTATTAGAATGCCAGGGTAGATCACAGTCTATTAGAATGCCAGGTAGTAGATCACAGTCTATTAGAATCAGGGTAGATCACAGTCTATTAGAATGCCAGGGTAGAACAGTCTATTAGAATGCCAGGGTAGATCACAGTATATTAGAATGCCAGGGTAGATCACAGTCTATTAGTGTACCAGGGTAGATCACAGTCTATTAGAATGCCAGGGTAGATCACAGTCTATTAGAATGCCAGGGTAGATCACAGTCTATTAGAATGCCAGGGTAGATCACAGTCTATTAGAATGCCAGGGTAGATCACAGTCTATTAGAATGCCAGGGTAGATCACAGTCTATTAGAATGCCAGGGTAGATCACAGTATATTAGAATGCCAGGGTAGATCACAGTATATTAGAATGCCAGGGTAGATCACAGTCACAGTCACATATTAGAATGCCAGGGTAGATCACAGTATATTAGAATGCCAGGGTATTAGAATGCCAGGGTAGATCACAGTCTATTAGAATGCCAGGGTAGATCACAGTCTATTAGAATGCCAGGGTAGATCACAGTCTATTAGAATGCCAGGGTAGATCACAGTCTGTTAGAATGCCAGGGTAGATCACAGTCTATTAGAATGCCAGGGTAGATCACAGTCTATTAGAATGCCAGGGTAGATCACAGTCTATTAGAATGCCAGGGTAGATCACAGTCTATTAGAATGCCAGGGTAGATCACAGTCTATTAGAATGCCAGGGTAGATCACAGTCTATTAGAATGCCAGGGTAGATCACAGTCTATTAGAATGCCAGGGTAGATAGAACAGTCTATTAGAATGCCAGGGTAGATCACAGTCTATTAGAATGCCAGGGTAGATCAGTCAGTCTATTAGAATGCCAGGGTAGATCACAGTCTATTAGAATGCCAGGGTAGATCACAGTCTGTTAGAATGCCAGGGTAGATCACAGTCTATTGTACCAGGGTAGATCACAGTCTATTAGAATGCCAGGGTAGATCACAGTCTGTTAGAATGCCAGGGTAGATCACAGTCTATTAGAATGCCAGGGTAGATCACAGTCTGTTAGAATGCCAGGGTAGATCACAGTCTATTAGAATGCCAGGGTAGATCACAGTCTATTAGAATGCCAGGGTAGATCACAGTCTATTAGAATGCCAGGGTAGATCTATTAGAATGCCAGTCTATTAGAATGCCAGGGTAGATCACAGTCTATTAGAATGCCAGGGTAGATCACAGTCTGATTAGAATGCCAGGGTAGATCACAGTCTATTAGAATGCCAGGGTAGATCACAGTCTATTAGAATGCCAGGGTAGATCACAGTCTATTAGAATGCCAGGGTAGATCACAGTATATTAGAATGCCAGGGTAGAACACAGTATATTAGAATGCCAGGGTAGATCACAGTCTGTTAGAATGCCAGGGTAGATCACAGTCTATTAGAATGCCAGGGTAGATCACAGTCTATTAGAATGCCAGGGTAGATCACAGTCTATTAGAATGCCAGGGTAGATCACAGTCTGTTAGAATGCCAGGGTAGATCACAGTCTATTAGAATGCCAGGGTAGATCACAGTCTATTAGAATGCCAGGGTAGATCACAGTCTATTAGAATGCCAGATCACAGTCTATTAGAATGCCAGGGTAGATCACAGTCTATTAGAATGCCAGGGTAGATCACAGTCTATTAGAATGCCAGGGTAGATCACAGTCTGTTAGAATGCCAGGGTAGATCACAGTCTATTAGAATGCCAGGGTAGATCACAGTCTATTAGAATGCCAGGGTAGATCACAGTCTATTAGAATGCCAGGGTAGACAGTATATTAGAATGCCAGGGTAGATCACAGTCTATTAGAATGCCAGGGTAGATCACAGTCTATTAGAATGCCAGGGTAGATCACAGTCTATTAGAATGCCAGGGTAGATCACAGTCTATTAGAATGCCAGGGTAGATCACAGTCTTTTAGAATGCCAGGGTAGATCACAGTCTATTAGAATGCCAGGGTAGATCACAGTCTATTAGAATGCCAGGGTAGATCACAGTATATTAGAATGCCAGGGTAGATCACAGTCTATTAGAATGCCAGGGTAGATCACAGTCTATTAGAATGCCAGGGTAGATCACAGTCTATTAGAATGCCAGGGTAGATCACAGTCTATTAGAATGCCAGGGTAGATCACAGTCTATTAGAATGCCAGGGTAGATCACAGTATATTAGAATGCCAGGGTAGATCACAGTCTATTAGAATGCCAGGGTAGATCACAGTCTATTAGAATGCCAGGGTAGATCACAGTCTGTTAGAATGCCAGGGTAGATCACAGTCTATTAGAATGCCAGGGTAGATCACAGTCTATTAGAATGCCAGGGTAGATCACAGTCTATTAGAATGCCAGGGTAGATCACAGTCTGATAGAATGCCAGGGTAGATCACAGTCTATTAGAATGCCAGGGTAGATCACAGTATATTAGAATGCCAGGGTAGATCACAGTCTATTAGAATGCCAGGGTAGATCACAGTCTATTAGAATGCCAGGGTAGATCACAGTCTATTAGAATGCCAGGGTAGATCACAGTCTGATAGAATGCCAGGGTAGATCACAGTCTATTAGAATGCCAGGGTAGATCACAGTCTGTTAGAATGCCAGGGTAGATCACAGTCTATTAGAATTCCAGGCTAGATCACAGTGTATTAGAATTCCAGGCTAGATCACAGTATATTAGTGCATCAGTGTAGATCACAGTCTGATAGAATTCCAGGCTAGATCAGCATATTAAACCCTGGACCATGTAGAACAAGGACTCATTGTGGATCACATTTTTACCGCTCGTGTTGTCAACCACCACAACCGACAAAGACCTATTTTACGACGCTGCCCAGACTATAAAGAGCTTCCTACTGTGGTATAATGGAATTAATAACATCAACTGCGCCTTTGGTGAGAACTCCCAGGAGCCATTGCAGTTTTTACAACTCTGTGGTGTGATATTAAAAAGATGGAGAAGATGATTTACTGACTGAGATTAACTAATGACGTAATTCTGTTCCGGGGTTCTGAAGTTCTACATAGAAGCAATGTTCTTGCCTGTCTGTCTGTCTGTCTGTCTGTCTGTCTGTCTGTCTGTCTGTCTGTCTGTCTGTCTGTCTGTCTGTCTGTCTGTCTGTCTGTCTGTCTGTCTGTCTGTCTGTCTGTCTGACTGTCTGTCTGTCTGTAATAGTTGATAGCGGGTTGAGTTGTGAAGTATCACATTTTGTCCTTATCTTTGGCATCTAAGGCTGTTTTCACGCATAGTTCTGAGCTATATTTTGAATGAGTTTGATGAGGTTATTTGGTTAGTTAATCAGGTACGATTTTTGATACCGTGTATGTTTTCAATTTGTTACATTAAATCCATCTATATAACTAGGTTTTCCTTCCACCCATTTCATGCAGATGAATAATCTGATACATAAAAAAAAGTACTGACTTTTGGAAGCAGCAAATTTGTCTGTAAAACTTCCCAAATGTCGACAAAAACAAATTTAGATATTATTTTACCTTTATTTAACTAGGCAGGTCAATTATGAACAAATTCTTATTTTCAGTGACGGTCTAGGAACAGTGGGTTAACTGGTCTAGGAACAGTGAGTTAACTGGTCTAGGAACAGTGGGTTAACTGGTCTAGGAACAGTGGGTTAACTGGTCTAGGAACAGTGGGTTAACTGGTCTAGGAACAGTGGGTTAACTGGTCTAGGAACAGTGGGTTAACTGGTCTAGGAACAGTGGGTTAACTGGTCTAGGAACAGTGGGTTAACTGGTCTAGGAACAGTGGGTTAACTGGTCTAGGAACAGTGGGTTAACTGGTCTAGAACAGTGGGTTAACTGGTCTAGGAACAGTGGGTTAACTGGTCTAGGAACAGTGGGTTAACTGGTCTAGGAACAGTGGGTTAACTGGTCTAAGAACAGTGGGTTAACTGGTCTAGGAACAGTGGGTTAACTGGTCTAAGAACAGTGGGTTAACTGGTCTAAGAACAGTGGGTTAGCTGCCTGTTCAGGGGCAGAATGACAGATTTGTACCTTGTCAGCTCGGGGATTTGAACTCGCAACCTTCCAGTTACAACCCAGGGACTGCGGTTGAAAATTAGCCGGCTGGCTAAAACCGGCACTTTTACTGAAACGTTGATTAATGTGCACTGTCCCTGTAAAAATAAAATAAAATTTAAAAAAAATTAAAAACTAGTCCAACACTCTAACCACTATGCTACCCTGCCGCCCCAAATATTTGTTTTGTCTCGCAAAATAGATTAGGCAACAATTGTTGCGGTGGAAACACTTTTAGGAGCACATATTCATAGAGAAAACATAATGTCGCTCTTAACTTGGAGTCACGAGATGATGCCGTGGAAAAGCAGAGTTTATAGGCAGATGGAGGAAGTGACTTCATAACTTCAGAAACGATGGTGTTGCACGTGATGAGCTTCATACATATTTACACTCAACAGGCTTTCAAAAGGTTGCGGAACATTTGAATAATGCTGGTGACACAAAGATCGGTGCTTTATATTTATAAGTAAAGGATATTTTATCCCATATGTCATCGTATAACTATACCCTGTCCACTTTCTCAGCGACCTGTTGTCCCTAGAGCATGTTGCTAAACCAGATACGACAAGTATCCCACTAGGAAAGAACTGGTTGAATCAACATTGTTTCCACATCATTTCAACCCAAAAACGTAATATAATGATTTTTAATTAACGTAGAAAACTGATAGAATTTTGAAAAAAGTCATCAACGTAAGGAAATGTAAAAAAAAAAAAAAAAAGTTACTGGTAGTGTTTTCAGTAGTTAATTACCTGGTAGTGTTTTCAGTAGTTAATTACCTGGTAGTGTTTTCAGTAGTTAATTACCTGGTAGTGTTTTCAGTAGTTAATTACCTGGTAGTGTTTTCAGTAGTTAATTATCTGGTAGTGTTTTCAGAAGTTAATTACCTGGTAGTGTTTTCAGTAGTTAATTATCTGGTAGTGTTTTCAGTAGTTAATTACCTGGTAGTGTTTTCAGTAGTTAATTACCTGGTAGTGTTTTCAGTAGTTAATTACCTGGTAGTGTTTTCAGTAGTTACTGGTAGTGTTTTCAGTAGTTAATTACCTGGTAGTGTTTTCAGTAGTTAATTACCTGGTAGTGTTTTCAGTAGTTAATTACCTGGTAGTGTTTTCAGTAGTTAATTACCTGGTAGTGTTTTCAGTAGTTAATTACCTGGTAGTGTTTTCAGTAGTTAATTACCTGGTAGTGTTTTCAGTAGTTAATTACCTGGTAGTGTTTTCAGTAGTTAATTACTTTGGTAGTGTTTTCAGTAGTTAATTACCTGGTAGTGTTTTCAGTAGTTAATTACCTGGTAGTGTTTTCAGTAGTTAATTACCTGGTAGTGTTTTCAGTAGTTAATTACCTGGTAGTGTTTTCAGTAGTTAATTACCTGGTAGTGTTTTCAGTAGTTAATTACTTGGTAGTGTTTTCAGTAGTTAATTACCTGGTAGTGTTTTCAGTAGTTAATTACCTGTTAGTGTTTTCAGTAGTTAATTACCTGGTAGTGTTTTCAGTAGTTAACACTCTGTATGACCCTGATTTAGCCCACTGCATGTAAAGGTTAAACACTCTGTGTGGCCCTGATTTAGCCCACTGCATTTAAAGGTTAAACACTCTGTGTGGCCCTGATTTAGCCCACTGTGGTAAAAGGTTAAACACTCTGTGTGACCCTGATTTAGCCCACTGTGGTAAAAGGTTAAACACTCTGTGTGGCCCTGATTTAGCCCACTGTGGTAAAAGGTTAAACACTCTGTGTGACCCTGATTTAGCCCACTGTGGTAAAAGGTTAAACACTCTGTGTGGCCCTGATTTAGCCCACTGCATTTAAAGGTTAAACACTCTGTGTGGCCCTGATTTAGCCCACTGTGGTAAAAGGTTAAACACTCTGTGTGACCCTGATTAAGCCCACTGCATTTAAAGGTTAAACACTCTGTGTGGCCCTGATTTAGCCCACTGCATTTAAAGGTTAAACACTCTGTGTGGCCCTGATTTAGCCCACTGTGGTAAAAGGTTAAACACTCTGTGTGGCCCTGATTTAGCCCACTGTGGTTAAAGGTTAAACACTCTGTGTGGCCCTGATTTAGCCCACTGCATTGAAAGGTTATTAGCATTAGCACCAGCTGTTAAAGGTTAAACACTCTGTGGACCCTGATTTAGCCCACTTTTTCACTCTGTGTGAATTTCAACTAAAATGATATACACAAATCTAACTAACTGCCTGATTTAGCCCAAGTGATATGTTAAACACTATGCCATGACAACACTCCTTAAACACCGTGGCCTGATTTAGCCAACTGCTAAAGGTTAAACGCTAGTAAAACCAAATGCATGCTTTTCAACCGTTAAACATCGCTGCCTGCACTGTGGTTAAAGGTTAAAACTGCATTTGCCCGACTAGCATCACCACCCTGATTTAAACTGTGGTCACCACCCTGGATGGTTCCGACCTTGAATATGTGGACATCTATAAGTACCTAGGTGTCTGGCTAGACTGCAAACTCTCCTTCCAGACTCATATCAAACATCTCCAATCGAAAATAAAAATCAAGAGTCGGCTTTCTATTCCGCAACAAAGCCTCCTTCACTCACGCCGCCAAGCTTACCCTAGTAAAACTGACTATCCTACCGATCCTCGACTTCGGCGATGTCATCTACAAAATGGCTTCCAACACTCTACTCAGCAAACTGGATGCAGTCTATCACAGTGCCATCCGTTTTGTCACTAAAGCCCCATATACCACCCACCACTGCGACTTGTATGCTCTAGTCGGCTGGCCCTCGCTACATATTCGTCGCCAGACCCACTGGCTCCAGGTCATCTACAAGTCCATGCTAGGTAAAGCTACGCCTTATCTCAGTTCACTGGTCACGATGGCAACACCCATCCGTAGCACGCGCTCCAGCAGGTGTATCTCATTGATCATCCCTAAAGCCAACACCTCATTTGGCCGCCTTTCGTTCCAGTACTCTGCTGCCTGTGACTGGAACGAATTGCAAAAATCGCTGAAGTTGGAGACTTTTATCTCCCTCACCAACTTCAAACATCAGCTATCGAGCAGCTAACCGATCACTGCAGCTGTACATAGTCTATTGGTATGCAGCCACCCATTTTCACCTACCTCATCCCCATACTGTTTTATTTATTTACTTTTCTGCTCTTTTGCACACCAACATCTCTACCTGTACATGACCATCTGATCATTTATCACTCCAGTGTTAATCTGCAAAATTGTAATTATTCACCTACCTCCTCATGCCTTTTGCACACATTGTATATAGACTCCCCCTTTTTTTCTACTGTGTTATTGACTTGTTAATTGTTTACTCCATGTGTAACTCTGTGTTGTCTGTTCACACTGCTATGCTTTATCTTGGCCAGGTCGCAGTTGCAAATGAGAACTTGATCTCAACTAGCCTACCTGGTTAAATAAAGGTGAAATAAAAATTAAAAATAAAATTAAATAAAATTAAAAATATCCTTGATACCATTTGAAAGGAAACACCTTGAAGTTTGTGGAAATGTGAAATGAATGTAGGAGAATATAACACATTAAATCTGGTAGAAGATAATATAAAGAATAAAACCATCATATTTGAAATGCAAGAGAAAGGCCATGATGTATTATTCCAGCTGAGGCGCAATTTAGATTTTGGCCACTAGATGGCAGCAGTGTATATGCACAGTTTTAGACTGATCCAATGAACCATTTAATTTCTTCTCAACATTTTCTATCAAGACTGCCCAAATGTACCTATTTGGTTAATTAATATATTTTCAAGTTTAATAACTGTGCACTCTACTCAAACAATAGCATGGTATTCTTGCACTGTAATAGCTACTGTAAAGTGGACAGTCCAGTTGCATTAACAAGAATTTAAGCTTTCTGCCCATATCAGATATGTCTATATCCTGGTAAATGTTTTTGTTACTTACAACCTCATGCTAAACACATTATCCTACGTTAGCTCAACTATCCCGTGGGCGGAACACCGATCCTGTAGAGGTTTTAACAAAGAAACACACTAGAAAGATGTGGGTACTTTTACGTCAATGTTATGATGTCAATGTTCTAATGTTAATTTTCTAATTTTAACATTATTTTGGCAACGTTCTAATCTCAAGATTCTAATATCAAGGTTCTAACATCAACATGCTAATGTCAATGTTCTAATGTCAAGGTTCAAATGTCAATGCTCTATTGTCAAGGTTCAAATGTTAATGCTCTATTGTCAGTGTTCTAATGTCAAGGTTATATTGTCAACATGCTAATATCAAGGTTCTAATGTCAAGGTTATATTGTCAACATGCTAATATCAAGGTTCTAATGTCAAGGTTAAATTGCCAATCTTCTGTCAAGGTTCAAATGTCAATGATCTATTGTCAGTGTTCTAATGTCAAGGTTCTATTGTCAACATGCTAATGTCAATGTTCTAATGTCAACGTTCTAATGTCAATGTTACAAAGTAAATGTTAGGATTTTACATTTCTAATGTCCGTTTTAAAATGTCAATGTTCCATTGTCAAGATTCTGATGTCAAGATTCTGATGTCAATGTTCTAATGTCACTGTTATAATGTCAAGATTCTAATGTCAATGTTATAATGTCAATGTTCCATTGTCAATATTCTAATGTCAAGATTCTAAAATCAATGTTCTAAAGACAATGTTCTCATGTCAATGTTCTAATGTCACTGTTATAATGTCAATGTTCTAAAGTCAGTGTTCTAATATCAATGTTCTAATGTCACTGTTCAATTGTCAGTTTTCTAATTTCATTGTTCTAATGTCAAATTTCTAATGTCAATGTTCTGAAGTCAACCTTTTAATGTCAATGTTGTGATGTCAACGTTATGATGTCAATGTTAAAAAGTCAAAAGTCAATGTTCTAATGTCAATGATGTCAATGTTCTAATGTCAATGTTCTAATGTCAATATTCTAATGTCAACTTTCTAACGTCGTTGTTTTAATGTCAGTGTACTATCGTCAATGGTATAATGTCAATGTTCCAATATTAGTCTTCTAATGTCAATGTTCCAATATTAGTCTTCTAATGTCAATGTTCCAATATTAGTCTTCTAATGTCAATGTTCCAATATTAGTCTTCTAATGTCAATGTTCCAATATCAAGTTTCTACTGTCATTGATCTAATTTAAAGTTTTAAAGTTTCTAATGTCAGTGTTCTAATGTCAAAGTTCTAATGTCAATTTTATTTTGTCAAGATTCTAATTTCAAGGTTCTAATGTCAATGTTCTAATGTCATTGTTCTAATGTTCTAATTGTCTTGATGAATCCTTCACAGCTCCAGCTATCTGTTGTCTTGATGACTCCTTCACAGCTCCAGCTATCTGTTGTCTTGATGAATCCTTCACAGCTCCAGCTATCTGTTGTCTTGATGAATCCTTCACAGCTCCAGCTATCTGTTGTCTTGATGACTCCTTCACAGCTCCAGCTATCTGTTGTCTTGATGACTCCTTCACAGCTCCAGCTATCTGTTGTCTTGATGACTCCTTCACAGCTCCAGCTATCTGTTGTCTTGATGACTCCTTCACAGCTCCAGCTATCTGTTGTCTTGATGAATCCTTCACAGCTCCAGCTATCTGTTGTCTTGATGAATCCTTCACAGCTCCAGCTATCTGTTGTCTTGATGACTCCTTCCTGTTCTAGGTTTTTTGATAAATAAAGAAAAATGCCAAAGCTTTCCTCTACCTTCAGTAATTAATTTTAAACACGCTGCAACTCCTTAATTGGGCTCCAGGAGAGATATTGAGGATTTATCTTTAATAATAGGAGATGACTGGGGACAGAACAAGAAAGCAGCATGTTGAAATGAGGTTCTGGATCTACAATTAATCAGGAGATAGAAAACATGTGATTTAGCAGCGCAGCTCATTCAGGGATCCACTAGTCGCTAGGTCCATCCAGGTAATGCTGATTTAATCATCTCGCTGCTACATTAGCTTTCCCTCGTAACACAACAATCAAATCAAAAAGAGCCATCACACGACTGGGTGTATAATGTTTCTCTGGGTGATGTGGAATACAGCTGTTCTAATAGGACACAATGTAATGACAATAAGGTAGGTAGAACGCCTGTGGTACTGTGATTGTAGAAGAACAGGCCTGTTGAGTGCATTACATAGTCACTGTTTCACGTAGATCACGTGATCTTGGGAAGGAAAACTACACAACACATGTTTGATTGAGTCTTTGTGTAACACTAAATAATAATAATACTAATACATCTAAATAATAATACTAAACAAGAATACTAATAATAATACTAGATAATAATACTATTAATAATACTAAACAAGAATACTAATAATAATACTATTAATAATACTAAACAAGAATACTAATAATAATACTAGATAATAATACTATTAATAATACTAAACAAGAATACTAATAATAATACTAGATAATAATACTATTAATAATACTAAACAAGAATACTAATAATAATACTAGATAATAATACTATTAATAATACTAAACAAGAATACTAATAATAATACTAGATAATAATACTATTAATAATACTAAACAAGAAACTAATAATAATACTAGATAATAATACTATTAATAATACTAAACAAGAATACTAATAATAATACTAGATAATAATACTATTAATAATACTAAACAAGAATACTAATAATAATACTAGATAATAATACTATTAATAATACTAAACAAGAATACTAATAATAATACTAGATAATAATACTATTAATAATACTAAACAAGAATACAATAATAATAATACTAGATAATAATAATAATAATACTAAACAATAATAATATTATACTAAATAATAATGCTAATAATAATACTAGACAATAATAATAATACTAGACAATAATAATAATACAAAAGAGTAATACTAACAATAATACTAAATAATAAACCACATATAATACAACTAATAATAACAATAATAATAAATAATAATAGTACTAAATACTATACAATAATACTAAGTAACAATACTAATAACTGTACTAAATAATAATAATAATAATAATACTAATAACTGTACTAAATAATAATAATAATAATAATACTAATAACTGTACTAAATAATAATCATAATAATAATAATGCTAAATAACAATACTAATAATAACACGAAATAATAATAATAATACTGAAAAATAATACTAACTAATAATACTAATAATTGTACCACATAATAATACGAAATAATAAAAATAATGATAAATACTAATAATACTAGCTAATAATAATACAAAACAGTAAATACTGAATAAAAATAGTAATAATAGTAATAATGCTAAATAATAATACCAATATTAATACCAGTAATTGTACTAGATAATAATAATAATGCTAAATGACAATACTAATAATAATACTAAATAATAATAATAACAAACAATAACACTAAATAATGTTACTACTAATATTACTAATAATACTGTTGATTAATAATACTACTTATGGTAGTATAAATAATAATACTAAATAATACTAAATAATATTACTAATAATACTAATAATAATTGTTAATAATACTACTAATGATACTAATAATAATCATATTAAATAAATAATACTAATAATAGTACTAAATAGTAATAGTAAATAATAATAGTAATAATTGTACTAGATACTAATAATAATACTAAGTAATAATACAAAAAAATACAATATGTACAAGTACTAAAAATCCCATTAAAATATTGGTACAGTGATTTCCAAAGGTTTTTGGAAAGTGACACATTTTTAGTTGTTTTGTGAATAACTATGAGGTTACAGTGCAGACTGTCAGAATTCATTTGAGGGTATTTTCATCCATATTGGGTGAATCGTTTAGAAATTACAGCACTTTATGTACATAGTCCCCCCATTTCAGGGGACCGAAAGTATTGGAACAAATTCACCTGTGTGTATTAAAGTATTAATTATTTTGACCCATATTCATAGAATGCAATGATTAACCTCAACTAACTAACTAACTAACTAGGGCACGTGGGATGCTAGAGCCCCACCTGGCCAACATCCAGTGAAATTGCAGAGCGCCAACTTCAAAAGCAGAATTACTCCATTTAAAAATGTATAAAACATACAAGTGTTATACATCGGTTTAAAGATTAACTTCTTATTAATCCAACCATGGTGTCCGATTTCAAAAAGGCTTTACGGCGAAAGCATACCATGCGATTATCTGAGAACAGTGCCAAGCAGACAAATCATTACAAACAGTTACCAGCCAAGTAGAGGAGTTACACAAGTCAGAAATAGAGATACAATTAAGCACTTACCTTTGATGATCTTCATATGGTTGCACTCACAAGACTTCTATTTACTCAATAAATGTTTCTGATTTTTGCAATGTTATGTAGATGGGAAAAAAGCTATCCTTGAAACAGTCTTGATATGTTCGTCAAAAGAGAGATCAGGGTCCAGAGTAACGCCGAGGTCCTTCACAGTTTTATTTGAGATGACTGTACAACCATTAAGATTAATTGTCAGATTCAACAGAAGATCTCTTTGTTTCTTGAGACCTAGAACAAGCATCTCTGTTTTGTCTGAGTTTAAATGTAAAACGTTTGCAGCCATCCACTTCCTTGTGTCTGAAACACAGGCTTCTAGCGAGGGCAATTTTGGGGCTTCACCATGTTTCATTGAAATGCACAGCTGTGTGTCATCCGCATAGCAGTGAAAGTTAACATTATATTTTCGAATGACATCCCCAAGAGGTAAAATATATCAAATATAACCTTGAGGAACACCGAAATTAACAGTTGATTTGGAAGAGGACAAACCATTCACAGAGAAAAACTGATATCTTTCCGACAGATAAGATCTAAACCAGGCCAGAACTTGTCCGTGTAGACCAATTTAGGTTTCCAATCTCTCCAAAAGAATGTGGTGATCGATGGTATCAAAAGCAGCACTAAGGTCTAGGAGCATGAGGACAGATGCAGAGCCTCGGTCTGATGCCATTAAAAGGTAATTTACCACCTTCACAAGTGCAGTCTCAGTGCTATGATGGGGTCTAAAACCAGACTGAAGTATTTCGTATACAGCCTTTTCGAAAAAATTTGAGAGGAATGGAAGATTCGTTATAGGCCGATAGTTTTTTATATTTTCTGGGTCAAGGTTTGGCTTTTTCAAGAGAGGCTTTATTACTGCCACTTTTAGTGAGTTTGGTACACATCAGGTGGATAGAGAGCCGTTTATTATGTTCAACATAGGAGGGCCAAGCACAGGAAGCAGCTCTTTCAGAAGTTTAGTTGGAAAAGGGTCCAGTATGCAGCTTGAAGGTTTAGAGGCCATGATTATTTTCATGATTGTGTCAAGAGATATAGTTCTAAAACACTTGAGCATCTCTCTTGATCCTAGGTCCTGGCAGAGTTGTGCAGACTCAGGACAACTGAGCTTTGAAGGAATACGCAGATTTTAAAGAGGAGTCCGGAATTTGCTTTTTAATAATCATGATCTTTTCCTCAAAGAAGTTCATGAATTTATTACTGCTGAAGTGAAAGCCATCCTCACTTGGGGAATGTGGCTTTTTAGTTCAAAAAGGAATTTCGGATTGTTCTTATTTTTCTCAATTAAGTTGGAAAAATAGGATGATCGAGCAGCAGTAAGGGCTCTTCGATACTGCACGGTACCGTCCTTCCAAACTAGTCGGAAGACTTTCAGTTAAGTGTGGCGCCATTTCCGTTCCAATTTTCTGGAAGCTTGCTTCAGAGCTCGGGTATTTTCTGTTTTCCAGGGAGCTAGTTTCTTATGAGACATGTTTTTAGTTTTTAGGGGTGCAATTGCATCTAGGGTATTGCGCAAGGTTAAATTGAGTTCCTCAGTTAGGTGGATAACTAATATTTGTCCTCTGACGTCCTTGGGTAGACAGAGGGAATCTGGAAGGGCATCAAGGAATCTTTGTGTTGTAGCACGACTTTTAATGCTCCTTGGTTGGAGTCTGAGCAGATTATTTGTTGCAATTGCAAACATAATAAAATGGTGGTCCGATAGTCCAGGATTATGAGGAAAAACATGAAAGATCCACAACATTTATTCCATGGGACAAAACTAGGTCCAGAGTATGACTGTTATATCTGGAGTACTTCTCCTGTCTTATCAGGTGTCCTGTGTGAATTTAATTATGCTCTCTCTAATTCTCTCTTTATCTCTTTCTTTCTCACTCTCTCCCGGAGGACCTGAGCCCTAGGACCATGCATCAGGACTACCTGGCATGATGACTCCTTGCTGTCCCCAGTCCACCTGGCCGTGCTGCTGCTCCAGTTTCAACTGTTCTGCCTGCGGCTATGGAACCCTGACCTGTTCACCGGACGTGCTACCTGTCCCAGACCTGCTGTTTTCAACTCTCTAGAGACAGCAGGAGCTGTCTCTAGAGATAATGAATGATTGGATATGAAAAGCCAACTGACATTAACTCCTGAGTTGCTGACCTGTTGCACCCTCTACAACCACTGTGGTTATTATTATTCGACCATGCTGGTCATTTATGAACATTTGAACATCTTGGCCATGTTCTGTTATAATCTCCATCCGGCACAGCCAGAAGAAGACTGGCTACCCCTCTGAGCCTGGATCCTCTCTAGGGTTCATCCTAGGTTTTGGCCTTTCTAGGGAGTTTTTCCTAGCCAATGTGCTTCTACACCTGCATTGCTTGCTGTTTGGGGTTTTAGGCTGGGTTTCTGTACAGCACTTTGAGATATCAGCTGATGTAAGAAGGGCTATATAAATACATTTGATTTGATTTGATTAGCCCATGCAAACACATTGAATCCCTGTCCTATATCTGAGGGATAGAAGGAAGAAAGAAAGACATTTTTTATTGAACCCCATATTTTTGGCACTAAACAGTCTCCATATATACTGTACTTCCATTCATTTTTTCAACTGGTACCAGGGGAACCGTCAGACGATGCCATTCTCTGCTCATCCTGCTCCTCTCTGCTCCTCTCTGCTCCTCCATGCTCCTCTCTGCTCCTCCCTGCTCCTCCCTGCTCCCCTCTGCTCCTCTCTGCTCATCCTGCTCCTCTTTGCTCCTCTCTGCTCCTCCATGCTCCTCTCTGCTCCTCCCTGCTCCTCCCTGCTCCTCTCTGCTCCTCTCTGCTCCTCTCTGCTCCTCCATGCTCCTCTCTGCTCCTCCCTGCTCCTCCCTGCTCCCCTCTGCTCCTCTCTGCTCCTCCATGCTCCTCTCTGCTCCTCCCTGCTCCTCCCTGCTCCTCTCTGCTCCTCTCTGCTCCTCCATGCTCCTCTCTGCTCCTCCCTGCTCCTCCCTGCTCCCCTGTGCTCCTCTCTGCTCCTCCATGCTCCTCGCTGCTCCTCTCTGCTCCTCTCTGTTTATCCTGCTCCTCTCTGCTTCTCTCTGTTCATCCTGCTCCTCTCTGCTCCTCCCTGCTCCTCCCTGCTCCCCTCTGCTCCTCTCTGCTCCTCTCTGTTTATCTTGCTCCTCTCTGCTCCTCTCTGCTCCTCCATGCTCCTCGCTGCTCCTCTCTGCTCCTCTCTGTTTCTCCTGCTCCTCTCTGCTCCTCTCTGCTCCTCCATGCTCCTCGCTGCTCCTCTCTGCTCCTCTCTGTTTATCCTGCTCCTCTCTGCTTCTCTCTGTTCATCCTGCTCCTCTCTGCTCCTCCCTGCTCCGCCCTGCTCCCCTCTGCTCCTCTCTGCTCCTCCATGCTCCTCGCTGCTCCTCTCTGCTCCTCTCTGTTTATCCTGCTCCTCTCTGCTTCTCTCTGTTTATCCTGCTCCTCTCTGCTCCTCCATGCTCCTCGCTGCTCCTCTCTTCTACTCTCTGTTTATCCTGCTCCTCTCTGCTTCTCTCTGTTCATCCTGCTCCTCTCTGCTCCTCTCTGCTCCTCCATGCTCCTCGCTGCTCCTCTCTGCTCCTCTCTGCTCCTCCATGCTCCCTGCTCCTCTCTGCTCCTCTCTGTTTATCCTGCTCCTCTCTGCTTCTCTCTGTTCATCCTGCTCCTCTCTGCTCCTCCCTGCTCCTCCCTGCTCCCCTCTGCTCCTCTCTGCTCCTCCATGCTCCTCTCTGCTCCTCCCTGCTCCTCCCTGCTCCCCTCTGCTCCTCTCTGCTCCTCCCTGCTCCTCCCTGCTCCCCTCTGCTCCTCTCTGCTCCTCCATGCTCCTCTCTGCTCCTCCCTGCTCCTCCCTGCTCCCCTCTGCTCCTCTCTGCTCCTCCATGCTCCTCGCTGCTCCTCTCTGCTCCTCTCTGTTTATCCTGCTCCTCTCTGCTTCTCTCTGTTCATCCTGCTCCTCTCTGCTCCTCCCTGCTCCTCCCTGCTCCCCTCTGCTCCTCTCTGCTCCTCTCTGTTTATCCTGCTCCTCTCTGCTCCTCTCTGTTTATCCTGCTCCCTCGCTGCTCCCCTCTGCTCCTCCCTGCTCCTCTTTGCTCCTCTCTGCTTCTCTCTGTTCATCCTGCTCCTCTCTGCTCCTCCCTGCTCCTCCCTGCTCCCCTCTGCTCCTCTCTGCTCCTCCATGCTCCTCGCTGCTCCTCTCTGCTCCTCTCTGTTTAACCTGCTCCTCTCTGCTCCCCTCTGCTCCTCCCTGCTCCTCCCTGCTCCCCTCTGCTCCTCTCTGCTCCTCTCTGTTTATCCTGCTCCTCTCTGCTCCTCTCTGCTCCTCCATGCTCCTCGCTGCTCCTCTCTGCTCCTCTCTGTTTATTCTGCTCCTCTCTACTTCTCTCTGTTTATCCTGCTCCTCTCTGCTCCTCCCTGCTCCTCCCTGCTCCCCTCTAACCCTCTCTGCTCCTCCATGCTCCTCGCTGCTCCTCTCTGCTCCTCTCTGTTTATCCTGCTCCTCTCTGCTCCCCTCTGCTCCTCCCTGCTCCTCCCTGCTCCCCTCTGCTCCTCTCTGCTCCTCCATGCTCCTCTCTGCTCCTCCCTGCTCCTCCCTGCTCCCCTCTGCTCCTCTCTGCTCCTCCATGCTCCTCGCTGCTCCTCTCTGCTCCTCTCTGTTTATCCTGCTCCTCTCTGCTTCTCTCTGTTCATCCTGCTCCTCTCTGCTCCTCCCTGCTCCTCCCTGCTCCCCTCTGCTCCTCTCTGCTCCTCTCTGTTTATCCTGCTCCTCTCTGCTCCTCTCTGTTTATCCTGCTCCTCGCTGCTCCCCTCTGCTCCTCCCTGCTCCTCTTTGCTCCTCTCTGCTTCTCTCTGTTCATCCTGCTCCTCTCTGCTCCTCCCTGCTCCTCCCTGCTCCCCTCTGCTCCTCTCTGCTCCTCCATGCTCCTCGCTGCTCCTCTCTGCTCCTCTCTGTTTATCCTGCTCCTCTCTGCTCCCCTCTGCTCCTCCCTGCTCCTCCCTGCTCCCCTCTGCTCCTCTCTGCTCCTCTCTGTTTATCCTGCTCCTCTCTGCTCCTCTCTGCTCCTCCATGCTCCTCGCTGCTCCTCTCTGCTCCTCTCTGTTTATTCTGCTCCTCTCTGCTTCTCTCTGTTTATCCTGCTCCTCTCTGCTCCTCCCTGCTCCTCCCTGCTCCCCTCTGCTCCTCTCTGCTCCTCCATGCTCCTCGCTGCTCCTCTCTGCTCCTCTCTGTTTATCCTGCTCCTCTCTGCTCCCCTCTGCTCCTCCCTGCTCCTCCCTGCTCCCCTCTGCTCCTCTCTGCTCCTCTCTGCTCCTCTCTGCTCCTCCATGCTCCTCGCTGCTCCTCTCTGCTCCTCTCTGTTTATTCTGCTCCTCTCTGCTTCTCTCTGTTCATCCTGCTCCTCTCTGCTCCTCCCTGCTCCTCCCTGCTCCCCTCTGCTCCTCCCTGCTCCTCCCTGCTCCCCTCTGCTCCTCTCTGCTCCTCTCTGTTTATCCTGCTCCTCTCTGCTCCTCTCTGCTCCTCCATGCTCCTCGCTGCTCCTCTCTGCTCCTCTCTGTTTATTCTGCTCCTCTCTGCTTCTCTCTGTTCATCCTGCTCCTCTCTGCTCCTCCCTGCTCCTCCCTGCTCCCCTCTGCTCCTCTCTGCTCCTCCATGCTCCTCGCTGCTCCTCTCTGCTCCTCTCTGTTTATCCTGCTCCTCTCTGCTCCCCTCTGCTCCTCCCTGCTCCTCTTTGCTCCTCTCTGCTCCTCTCTGCTCCTCCCTGCTCCCCTCTGCTCCTCTCTATTTATCCTGCTCCTCTCTGCTTCTCTCTGTTCATCTCTGCTTCTCTCTGTTCATCCTGCTCTTCTCTCCTCCCTGGGCCTGTAATGGTTTTCTCAGTGTGCTGCTATGGTCTCTCAACTAGCTCCAGGAGAGAGATGGTCTCTCAAACTAGATCCAGGAGAGAGATGGTCTCTCAACTAGCTCCAGGCGAGAGATGGTCTCTCAAACTAGATCCAGGAGAGAGATGGTCTCTCAACTAGATCCAGGAGAGAGATGGTCTCTCAACTAGATCCAGGAGAGAGATGGTCTCTCAACTAGATCCAGGAGAGAGATGGTCTCTCAACTAGATCCAGGAGAGAGATGGTCTCTCAACTAGATCCAGGAGAGAGATGGTCTCTCAACTAGATCCAGGAGAGAGATGGTCTCTCAACTAGATCCAGGAGAGAGATGGTCTCTCAACTAGATCCAGGAGAGAGATGGCCTTTCAACTAGATCCAGGAGAGAGATGGTCTCTCAACTAGATCCAGGAGAGAGATGGTCTCTCAAACTAGATCCAGGAGAGAGATGGCCTTTCAACTACTTCCAGGAGAGAGATGGCCTTTCAACTACTTCCAGGAGAGAGATGGCCTTTCAACTACTTCCAGGAGAGAGATGGTCTCTCAACTACTTCCAGGAGAGAGATGGTCTCTCAACTACTTCCAGGAGAGAGATGGCCTTTCAACTACTTCCAGGAGAGAGATGGCCTTTCAACTACTTCCAGGAGAGAGATGGTCTCTCAACTACTTCCAGGAGAGAGATGGCCTTTCAACTACTTCCAGGAGAGAGATGGCCTTTCAACTACTTCCAGGAGAGAGATGGCCTTTCAACTACTTCCAGGAGAGAGATGGTCTCTCAACTACTTCCAGGAGAGAGATGGCCTTTCAACTACTTCCAGGAGAGAGATGGCCTTTCAACTACTTCCAGGAGAGATGGCCTTTCAACTACTTCCAGGAGAGAGATGGCCTTTCAACTACTTCCAGGAGAGAGATGGCCTTTCAACTACTTCCAGGAGAGAGATGGCCTTTCAACTACTTCCAGGAGAGAGATGGTCTCTCAACTACTTCCAGGAGAGAGATGGTCTCTCAACTACTTCCAGGAGAGAGATGGCCTTTCAACTACTTCCAGGAGAGAGATGGCCTTTCAACTACTTCCAGGAGAGAGATGGCCTTTCAACTACTTCCAGGAGAGAGATGGTCTCTCAACTACTTCCAGGAGAGAGATGGCCTTTCAACTACTTCCAGGAGAGAGATGGCCTTTCAACTACTTCCAGGAGAGAGATGGCCTTTCAACTACTTCCAGGAGAGAGATGGTCTCTCAACTACTTCCAGGAGAGAGATGGCCTTTCAACTACTTCCAGGAGAGAGATGGCCTTTCAACTACTTCCAGGAGAGAGATGGCCTTTCAACTACTTCCAGGAGAGAGATGGCCTTTCAACTACTTCCAGGAGAGAGATGGCCTTTCAACTACTTCCAGGAGAGAGATGGCCTTTCAACTACTTCCAGGAGAGAGATGGCCTTTCAACTACTTCCAGGAGAGAGATGGCCTTTCAACTACTTCCAGGAGAGAGATTGGGAAAAAAAGCATATTTATTTCAAATTTTGTTCACCAATTTGTTTAAATCGATTTTAGTGAACAATTTTCCATTGCCAAGATAATCCATCCACATGACAGATTCACTCAAGAAGCTAATTATACAGCATGATCATTACACAGATACACCTTCTGCTGAGGAACAATACAAGGCCACTCTAAAATGTGTTGTTTTGTCACATAACACAATGTCACAGATGTCTCTGGTTTTGAGTGAGCGTGCAATGTCATGTTGCCAGATAATTTTATGTTAATTTCTCTACCATAAGCCGCCTCCAGTGTCGTTTTCGAGAATTTGGCAGTATGTCTAATTGGCCAACCACAGACCACGTGTAACCATGCCAGCCCAGGACCTCTACATCCGGGCTTCTTCACCTGCAGGACCGTATGAGACAAGCCATCTGGACAGCTGACGAAACTGGGTTTGCACAACCAGAGAATTTCTGCACAAACTGTCAGAAACCGTCTAGGGGAAGCTCATCTGCGTGCTTGTTGTCCTCACCAGGGTCTTGATCTGACTTCAGTTTGGAGTTGTAACCGACTTCAGTGGGCAAATTCAAGAAGTTTTTATTTTTATTAATTTTACCTTTATTTAACCAGGCAAGTCAGTTAAGAACAAATTCTTATTTTCAATGACGGCCTAGGAACAGTGGGTTAACTGCCTGTTCAGGGGCAGAACGACAGATTTGTACCTTGTCAGCTCGGGGGTTTGAACTTGCAACCTTCCGGTTACTAGTCCAACGCTCTAACCACTAGGCTACCCTGCCGCAACCTAAGTGTGCTCTTCACGGATGAATCCCAGTTTCAACTGTACCAGGAAGACGGCAGACAGCGTGTATAGCGTTGGTTTGCTGATATCAACATTGTGAACAGAGTGCCTCATGCTGGCGGTGGGGTTATGGTATGGGCATGAATAAGATTGGCAAAATGATTTCATTTTATTTTATCGATGACAATTTGAAAGCACATAGATGCTGTGACGAGATCTTGAGGCCCACGTTGGTGCCATTCATCCGCCGCCATCACCTCGTGTTTCAGCACGGCACCATGACACAAGGATCTGAACACAATTTCTGGAAGCTGAATATGTCCCAGTTCTTACATGCATCACCAGAAATATAATCCATTGAGCATGTTTGGGATGCTCTGGGCCAACGTGTACGACAGCTTGTTCCAGTTCCCACCAATATCCAGCAACTTCGCACAGCCTCCACTCTTCTGGGAAGGCATTAATATGGAGTTGGTCCCCTCTTTGCTGCTATAACAGCCTCCACTCTTCTGGGAAGGCTTTAATATGGAGTTGGTCCCCCTTTGCTGCTATAACAGCCTCCACTCTTCTGGGAAGGCATTAATATGGAGTTGGTCCCCCCTTTGCTGCTATAACAGCCTCCACTCTTCTGGGAAGGCTTTAATATGGAGTTGGTCCCTCCCTTTGCTGCTATAACAGCCTTCACTCTTCTGGGAAGGCTTTAATATGGAGTTGGTCCCCCCTTTGCTGCTATAACAGCCTCCACTCTTCTGGGAAGGCTTTAATATGGAGTTGGTCCCCCCTTTGCTGCTATATCAGCCTCCACTCTTCTGGGAAGGCTTTCCACTAAATGTTGGAACATTGATGCAGGGACTTGCTTCCAGTCAGTATTAGCGAGGTTGGGCACTGATGTTGGGCGATTGGGCCTGGCTCGCAATCAGCATTCCAATTCATCCCAAAAGTGCCTGATGGAATTGAGGTCAAGGCTCTGAGCAGGCCAGTCAAGTTCTTTACACACCGACCTCAACAAACTATTTCTGTATGGACTTCGCTTAATGCACGGGGGCATTGTAGTGCTGAAACAGGAAAGGGCCTTTCCCAAACTGTTGCCACAAAGTTGGATCACAGAATCGACTAGAATCTCATTGTACAGTTGAAGTCAGAAGTTTACATACAGCTGAGCCAAGTACATTTAAACTCAGTTTTTCACAAATCCTGACATGTAATCCTAGTAAAAATTCCCTGTCTTGGGTCAGTTAGGATCACCACTTTCTTTTAAGTATGTGAAATGTCAGAATAGTAGTAGAGAGTGATTTATTTCAGCTTTTATTTCTTTCATCACATTCCCAGTGGGTCAGATGTTTACATACACTCAATTACTATTTGGTAATATTGCCTTTAAATTGTATAACTTGAGTCAAACATTTCGTGTAGCCTTCCACAAGCTTCCCACAATAAGTTGGGTGAATTTTGGCCCATTCCTCCTGACAGAGATGGTGTAACTGAGTCAGGTTTGTAGGCCTCCTTGCTCGCACACGCTTGTTCAGTTCTGCCCACACATTTTCTATGGGATTGAGGTCAGGACTTTGTGATGGCCACTCCAATACCTTGACTTTGTTGTCCTTAAGCCATTTTGCCACAACCAAGCTTTATCTTCCTGACTGATGTCTTGAGATGTTGCTTCAATATATCCACCTATTTTCCTACCTCATGTTGCCATCTATTTTGTGAAGTGCACCAGTCCCTCCTGCAGCAAAGCACCCCCACAACATGATGCTGCCACCCACATGCTTCACGGTTGGGATGGTGTTCTTCGCCTTGCAAGCATCCTCCTTTTTCCTCCAAACATAACGATGGTCATTATGGCCAAACAGTTCTATTTTTTCATCAGACTACAGGACATTTCTCCAAAAAGTATAATCTTTGCCCCCATGTGCAGTTGCAAACCGTAGTCTGTCTTTTTTTATTGCAGTTTTGGAGCAGTGGCTTCTTCCTTGCTGAGCGGCCTTTCAGGTTATGTCGATATAGGACTCATTTTTACTGTGGATATAGATACTTTTGTACCTGTTTCCTCCAGCATCTTCACAAGGTTCTTTGCTGTTGTTCTGGGATTGATTTGCACTTTTTGCACCAATGTACATTCCTCTCTAGGAGACAGAACGCGTCTCCTTCCTGAGCGGTATGACAGCTGCATGGTCCCATGGTGTTTGTACTTGCGTACTATTGTTTGTACAGATAGTACGTGGTACCTTCAGGCGTTTGGAAATTGCTCCCAAGGATGAATCAGACTTGTGGATGTCTACTATTTTTTTCTTAGGTCTTGGCTGATTTATTTTGATTTTCCCATGATGTCAAGCAAAGAGGCACTGATTTTGAAGGTAGGCCTTGAAATACATCCACAGGTACACCTCCAATTGACTCAAATAATGTCAATTAGCCTATCAGAAGCTTCTAAAGCCATGAAATAATTTTCTGGAATTTTCCAAGCTGTTTAAAGACAGTCAACTTAGTGTATGTAAACTTCTGACCCACTGGAATTGTGATTAAGTGAATTATAAGTGAAATAATCTGTCTGTAAACAATTGTTGGAAAAATTCCTAGAGTCATGCACAAAGTAGATGTCCTAACCGACTTGCCAAAACTATAGTTTGTTAACAAGAAATGTGTGGAGTGGTTGAAAAACGAGTTTTAATGACTCCAACCTAAGTGTATGTAAACTAGTTTTAATGACTCCAACCTAAGTGTATGTAAACAAGTTTTAATGACTCCAACCTAAGTGTATGTAAACTAGTTTTAATGACTCCAACCTAAGTGGATGTAAACTTCCGACTTCAACTTTATTTTGTTGCATTAAGATTTCCATTCACTAGAACTAAGGGGCTCGATCCATGAAAAACAGCCCCAGACCATTATTCCTCCTCCACCAAACTTAACAGTTGGCACTATGCATTCAGGCAGGTAGCGTTCTCCTGGCATCCACCAAACCCAGATTCATCCGTCGGACTGCCAAGATGGTGAAGCGTGATTCATCACTCCAGAGAACGTGTTTCCACTGCTCCAGAGTCCAATGGCTGGGAGCATTACACAACTCCAGCTGACACTTGGCATTGCACATGGTGATCTTAGGCTTGTGTGCAGCTAATTGGCCATGGACACCCATTTCATGGAGCTTCTGACGAAAGGTTATTGTGTTGAAGTTACTTCCAGAAGCAGTTTGGAACTCTGTAGTGAGTGTTGCAATTGAGGACAGACGATTTTTACACGCTTCAGCACTTCGGTTGTCCTGTCCTGTGCGGCCTGCCACTTCACGGCTGAGACGTTGTTGCTCCTAGAAATTTGACAAACTGACTTGTTGGATAGGTGGCCTATCCTATGACACAGCTATAGTAAAAGTCACTGCGGTCTTCTGGAAGTCCATTCGACTGCTAATGTTTGTCTATGGAGATTGCATGACTGTGTGCTTGATTTTATATGTGTCTAAAATATCTGAATCCTCTCATTTGTCCACATACTTTTGTATATATAGTTTATCTGTGGCCAACAGATGCATATCTGTATTCCCAGTCATGTGAAATCCATAGATTAGGGCCTAATGAATGTATTCCCAGTCATGTGGAATCTATAGATTAGGGCCTAATGAATATATTCCCAGTCAAGTGAAATCCATAGATTAGGGCCTAATGAATGTATTCCCAGTCATGTGGAATCCATAGATTAGGGCCTAATGAATGTATTCCCAGTCATGTGGAATCTATAGATTAGGACCTAATGAATGTATTCCCAGTCATGTGGAATCTATAGATTAGGACCTAATGAATGTATTCCCAGTCATGTGGAATCTATAGATTAGGACCTAATGAATGTATTCCCAGTCATGTGGAATCTATAGATTAGGGCCTAATGAATGTATTCCCAGTCATGTGAAATCCATAGATTAGGGCCTAATGAATGTATTCCCAGTCATGTGGAATCTATAGATTAGGGCCTAATGAATGTATTCCCAGTCATGTGGAATCTATAGATTAGGACCTAATGAATGTATTCCCAGTCATGTGGAATCTATAGATTAGGGCCTAATGAATGTATTCCCAGTCATGTGGAATCTATAGATTAGGGCCTAATGAATGTATTCCCAGTCATGTGGAATCTATAGATTAGGACCTAATGAATATATTTTAATTGACTGATTTCCTTATATGATCTGTAACTCAGTAATTGTTATGTGTTGCAATAATATAGATAGATTCAAGAGAGAGTGAGAGGCACGTTAGAGAGCTGTCGTCCAGGGATGATGAAGTAGAGTCCGACTACTGCTTCTTTCACTCATATAATTATGGGATACTGTAAATCGTTCAAAACTATCCATTTAATTAAGTAGGCTTTCTATGCTGTCGGTCTTGACTTTTTTTAGGGGGGGGGGGGGGGGGGGGTGATGAGTCTGTTTTTGAGGTCTTCACACACATCCAAGAGCTGAGAGAAGAGATGAGAGCTGGAATGTTATGGGGTGTCGGCTTCCAAAAGGTGAGGGTGTATTACACAGTCTGCAATAGCTATTCAGGACAGTTTACTGATTAGATATATTGTTGTTTTTAATTCTGTTCATGATAAAGTCTGAAGCTTGATCTAGACTGTAGACTTTTCCTGTCTGTTATCCTGTCTGTGATCCTGTCTGACCACAGCAACAACAGTCTGTTATCCTGTCTGTGATCCTGTCTGACCACAGCAACAACAGTCTGTGATCCTGTCTGTTTTCCTGTCTGTTATCCTGTCTGTTTTCCTGTCTGTTATCCTGTCTGTGATCCTGTCTGTTTTCCTGTCTGTTATCCTGTCTGTTATCCTGTCTGTTATCCTGTCTGTGATCCTGTCTGTGATCCTGTCTGTGATCCTGTCTGTTATCCTGTCTGACCACAGCAACAACAGTCTGTGATCCTGTCTGTTATCCTGTCTGTTATCCTGTCTGTTATCCTGTCTGTTATCCTGTCTGTGATCCTGTCTGTGATCCTGTCTGTTATCCTGTCTGTTATCCTGTCTGACCACAGCAACAACAGTCTGTGATCCTGTCTGTTATCCTGTCTGTTTTCCTGTCTGTTATCCTGTCTGTTATCCTGTCTGTTTTCCTGTCTGTTATCCTGTCTGTTATCCTGTCTGTTGTCCTGTCTGTTATCCTGTCTGTTATCCTGTCTGTTATCCTGTCTGTTTTCCTGTCTGTTATCCTGTCTGTTATCCTGTCTGTTATCCTGTCTGTGATCCTGTCTGTGATCCTGTCTGTTATCCTGTCTGTGATCCTGTCTGACCACAGCAACAACAGTCTGTGATCCTGTCTGTTATCCTGTCTGTTATCCTGTCTGTGATCCTGTCTGTTATCCTGTCTGTTATCCTGTCTGTTATCCTGTCTGTGATCCTGTCTGTTATCCTGTCTGTTATCCTGTCTGTTATCCTGTCTGTTATCCTGTCTGTGATCCTGTCTGTTATCCTGTCTGTTATCCTGTCTGTGATCCTGTCTGTTATCCTGTCTGTTATCCTGTCTGTGATCCTGTCTGTTATCCTGTCTGTTATCCTGTCTGTGATCCTGTCTGTGATCCTGTCTGTTATCATGTCTGTTATCCTGTCTGTTATCCTGTCTGTTATCCTGTCTGTTATCCTGTCTGTGATCCTGTCTGTTATCATGTCTGTTATCCTGTCTGTTATCCTGTCTGACCACAGCAACAACAGTCTGTGATCCTGTCTGTTATCCTGTCTGTTTTCCTGTCTGTGATCCTTTGAACGGAGTGTTTGTGGTTTGACAAGTCAGAGAGCTGTGGTCAGTCAGTCAGACAGACAAGAGGTATGGTCACCAGGCCTTGCCCTCCGCTCCGTTTTCCATGGGCTGCAGCGGTACCCTGCTGAGGCCTTCTGAAGATTTCTGAAACCAGAGATCCTTGAAGTGTACTACTGCCTGCTGCCTCCAGCCTGCCGTTTGACTATCCCTGATTTTAGAAAGCCTGCCTAGCCGTTAGACTAACCCTGATTTTAGAAAGCCTGCCTAACCGTTAGACTAACCCTGATTTTAGAAAGCCTGCCTAACCGTTAGACTAACCCTGATTTTAGAAAGCCTGCCTAACCGTTAGACTAACCCTGATTTTAGAAAGCCTGCCTAACCGTTAGACTAACCCTGATTTTAGAAAGCCTGCCTAGCCCGGGAAAATCCATTCCCTTTCAGCTCAAAATGACCTCTCTAAATGTGGCCTGTTACATAAAGACGTTCTGGACATTACATGTTCAGTTGGCCATTAGACTGTCTCTCTCCGCTGCCTGGTCAGTGGAGAGACACACACACACACACACACACACACACATACACATACAGACTCACACACACACACACATACACACAACAGCCACCAACACCACCACCAACCAATTACCAGACCAGAGTGCAGGGAGTCAGACCACCCTAGGCTTGGTACCCCTGCTCCCCTGCTCCCCTGCCTACACCTGCCATAAAAGTTCAAAGCTAAAGTCTCATCACAGGCCTTTGAAGTGTTCAGCCGGCTGACCTCTGATGCCACTACGGCCGCAACACATGTTCCTGGCCCATGTATAAACACAGCCTCTCGACCTGGACGGGCAGGCTGGACAGGGCCCGATTGTTTACCTACATGTGTGAGATGTAAGGGCCCGTGGCATGGCAGCCATCCGTAGACTGACTGACTGGACGCTTCGTTCCCAGCCCCACGGCTGGAGGCTCCCTATGGTGTGAAAGGGACAGGGGTCTGGATGACGGGGGTCTGGACAATACCCTCCTTTTGATCCACCATGTGTTCAGCTCCTCTCTCTCCTCTCTGTGAGTCTGGCTTGGGTCCAATTCCATTTCAATTCCGGTCGACTCAGAAAAGTGAAGAAGAAAAAGAACATTCTCATTCCGAGCGTTTCATTTAATAGAATTAGATTTGGAATTTCAGTGTAGTTCCTGAATTGAATGGAAATGAAATGGATTTGACTGTAATCCTACTATAAAGTTCACAACCAAACACAAACACACTTGTCAGTTTCTCAGAAATGTTCAACTCTCACTTCAGAAAGAAGCACACTTTTCCAACATTTGGAAGAAGTGAAAATTTGATTGAATTGTTTTGGGCCAGATTTTGCCTAAATACACTTTATTAGACTGACAGACAGTAACACAATGTGATAATACTGTATTAGACTGACAGACAGTAACACAATGTGATAATACTGTATTAGACTGATAGACAGTAACACAATGTGATAATACTGTATTAGACTGATAGACAGTAACACAATGTGATAATACTGTATTAGACTGATAGACAGTAACACAATGTGATAATACTGTATTAGACTGACAGACAGTAACACAATGTGATAATACTGTATTAGACTGACAGACAGGAACACAATGTGATAATACTGTATTAGACTGATAGACAGTAACACAATGTGATAATACTGTATTAGACTGATAGACAGTAACACAATGTGATAATACTGTATTAGACTGATAGACAGTAACACAACATGGTCGTAAACATGATTAGTATTTATACCACATGTACTTATCAGGGTGGTAGAAGTTAGACGCAGACAGCTGATATATATATATATATATATAGCCAGCGTTGGAGGTTTCAGCTTTACTGCCTGAATGATGTTGGCTTCCCTGAATTACTTTGAATTACTTTAGCTTCCCTGAATTACTTTAACTTCCCTGAATGACTTTGGCTTCCCTGAATGACTTTGGCTTCCCTGAATGACTTTGGCTTCCCTGAATGACTTGGGCTTCCCTGAATGACTTTGGCTTCCCTGAATGACTTTAACTTCCCTGAATGACTTTGGCTTCCCTGAATGACTTTGGCTCCCCTGAATTACTTTGAATGACTTTGGCTTCCCTGAATGACTTTAGCTTCCCTGAATGACTTTGGCTTCCCTGAATGACTTTAGCTTCCCTGAATGACTTTGGCTTCCCTGAATGACATTGGCTTCCCTGAATGACTTTGGCTTCCCTGAATGACTTTGGCTTCCCTGAATGACTTTGGCTTCCCTGAATGACTTTGGCTTCCCTGAATGACTTTAGCTTCCCTGAATGACTTTAACTTCCCTGAATGACTTTAGCTTCCCTGAATGACTTTAACTTCCCTGAATGACTTGGCAGAATACCGGCATGTTTTTTATTTTATTAATGCCTCCACAGACACATTGTCACATCTCATTCAAAACAGATACAGTATAGCTTTAGAGCTTTAAGAGAAGCTCTGTTCGATCCGTTGAGTGGAATATCTGCGTTGTAGCACCACTGATGTTGAAAGGCGATGCTACAGCGTTGGCGGAATCCGACTTCACGGTAATCACTGCTTATGTCGGCTCAATCAGAAATTAGAAACAGCTCAGATCTTATGCGGATTCAATGGAGCCCTAGGACTCTCTTGGACTTCTGCGGTTTATACCCTTGTGGGTTGCCATGGCTACATTCTCTAAGGATGCCTGGGGTGAATCCCATCAATCCCAGTCAACTCAATCCCAGTCAGCTCAATTCCAGTCAACTCAATCCCAGTCAACTCAATCCCAGTCAACTCAACCCCAGTCAACTCCATCCCAGTCAACTCAACCCCAGTCAACTCAATCCCAGTCAACTCAATCCCAGTCAACTCAAACTCAGTCAACTCAACCCCAGTCAACTCAACCCCAGTCAACTCTACTCCAGTCAACTCAATCCCAGTCAACTCAACCCCAGTCAACTCAATCCCAGTCAACTCAACCCCAGTCAACTCAAACTCAGTCAACTCAATCCCAGTCAACTCAATCCCAGTCAACTCAAACTCAGTCAACTCAACCCCAGTCAACTCAACCCCAGTCAACTCAACCCCAGTCAACTCAACCCCAGTCAACTCAACCCCAGTCAACTCAATCCCAGTCAACTCAACCCCAGTCAACTCAAACTCAGTCAACTCAACCCCAGTCAACTCAACCCCAGTCAACTCAATCCCAGTCAACTCAACCCCAGTCAACTCAATCCCAGTCAACTCAAACCCAGTCAACTCAATCCCAGTCAACTCAACCCCAGTCAACTCAACCCCAGTCAACCCAACCCAGTCAACTCAATCCCAGTCAACTCAAACCCAGTCAACTCAATCCCAGTCAACTCAACCCCAGTCAACTCAACCCCAGTCAACTCAACCCCAGTCAACTCAACCCCAGTCAACTCAATCCCAGTCAACTCAATCCCAGTCAACTCAACCCCAGTCAACTCCAGCCCAGTCAACTCAACCCCAGTCAACTCAACCCCAGTCAACTCAATCCCAGTCAACTCAATCCCAGTCAACTCAACTCCAGTCAACTCAATCCCAGTCAACCCCATCCCAGGCAACTCAATCCCAGTGAACTCAATCCCAGTCACCTCAATCCCAGTCAACTCAACCCCAGTCAACTCAATTCCAGTCAACTCAATCCCAGTCAACTCAACCCCAGTCAACTCAATCCCAATCAACTCAATCCCAGTCAACTCAATCCCAGTCAACTCAATCCCAGTCAACTCAACCCCAGTCAACTCAACCCCAGTCAACTCAATCCCAGTCAACTCAATTCAGAAAATGAACTGAAATTCACATTGTTTATTCAGCTGACTTTTATTTCACTTCTCCTGAAGTGAGGAATAATTACAAGGGAAATGACATGCAGGCATCAGACCATCCGTCCACTCTCTACATTATCTAACTAGAGCCAGAGTGGAGCTGTCCTCTGATAACTGAGAGGAGCATTCCATTAAAACATTTCAAAAACCTTTGAATTAAATAGCTTCTACTTTTCAGTTTATTTAAAAGTCATTGAAGATAAATGTCATTTTTTAAATTGGAATTTTAGTTTACTTCCCGAATTGATTGCTTTCAGTTGGAATGGACCCCAACCCTGTTCTGAGTGGATCTCTAGTGGCCTGGGGGCTGAAGGATACTGGTGGAAGTGATGACTAGGATGAAACAGCTAGGACAGCATGGTGTCTAGTGTGGTGATCATGGAGGACTGGTCATGGTGACTAGTGTGGTGACTGTACTGGGCCCTGCATGGTTTCTAGTGAGGTGACTGTACTGGGCCCTGCATGGTGTCTAGTGAGGTGACTGTACTGGGCCATGCATGGTGTCTAGTGTGGTGACTGTACTGGGCCCTGCATGGTGTCTAGTGTGGTGACTGTACTGGGCCCTGCATGGTGTCTAGTGTGGTGACTGTACTGGGCCCTGCATGGTGTCTAGTGTGGTGACTGTACTGGGCCCTGCATGGTGTCTAGTGAGGTGACTGTACTGGGCCCTGCATGGTGTCTAGTGAGGTGACTGTACTGGGCCCTGCATGGTGTCTAGTGAGGTGACTGTACTGGGCCCTGCATGGTGTCTAGTGTGGTGACTGTACTGGGCCCTGCATGGTGTCTAGTGTGGTGACTGTACTGGGCCCTGCATGGTGTCTAGTGAGGTGACTGTACTGGGCCCTGCATAGTGTCTAGTGTGGTGACTGTACTGGGCCCTGCATGGTGTCTAGTGTGGTGACTGTACTGGGCCCTGCATGGTGTCTAGTGTGGTGACTGTACTGGGCCCTGCATGGTGTCTAGTGTGGTGACTGTACTGGGCCCTGCATGGTGTCTAGTGTGGTGACTGTACTGGGCCCTGCATGGTGTCTAGTGTGGTGACTGTACTGGGCCCTGCATGGTGTCTAGTGAGGTGACTGTACTGGGCCCTGCATGGTGTCTAGTCTGGTGACTGTACGGGCCCTGCATGGTGTCTAGTGAGGTGACTGTACTGGGCCCTGCATGGTGTCTAGTGTGGTGACTGTACTGGGCCCTGCATGGTGTCTAGTGTGGTGACTGTACTGGGCCCTGCATGGTGTCTAGTGTGGTGACTGTACTGGGCCCTGCATGGTGTCTAGTGTGGTGACTGTACTGGGCCCTGCATGGTGTCTAGTGTGGTGACTGTACTGGACCCTGCATGGTGTCTAGTGAGGTGACTGTACTGGGCCCTGCATGGTGTCTAGTGTGGTGACTGTACTGGGCCCTGCATGGTGTCTAGTGAGGTGACTGTACTGGGCCCTGCATGGTGTCTACTGTGGTGACTGTACTGGGCCCTGCATGGTGTCTAGTGTGGTGACTGTACTGGGCCCTGCATGGTGTCTAGTGTGGTGACTGTACTGGGCCCTGCATGGTGTCTAGTGAGGTGACTGTACTGGGCCCTGCATGGTGTTTAGTGTGGTGACTGTACTGGGCCCTGCATGGTGTCTAGTGTGGTGACTGTACTGGGCCCTGCATGGTGTCTAGTGTGGTGACTGTACTGGGCCCTGCATGGTGTCTAGTGTGGTGACTGTACTGGGCCCTGCATGGTGTCTAGTGTGGTGACTGTACTGGGCCCTACATGGTGTCTAGTGAGGTGACTGTACTGGGCCCTGCATGGTGTCTAGTGTGGTGACTGTACTGGGCCCTGCATGGTGTCTAGTGTGGTGACTGTACTGGGCCCTGCATGGTGTCTAGTGTGGTGACTGTACTGGGCCCTGCATGGTGTCTAGTGTGGTGACTGTACTGGGCCCTGCATAGTGTCTAGTGAGGTGACTGTACTGGGCATGCATGGTGTCTAGTGTGGTGACTGTACTGAGCCCTGCATGGTGTCTAGTGTGGTGACTGTACTGGGCCCTGCATGGTGTCTAGTGAGGTGACTGTACTGGGCCCTGCATGGTGTCTAGTCTGGTGACTGTACGGGCCCTGCATGGTGTCTATTGAGGTGACTGTACTGGGCCCTGCATGGTGTCTAGTGTGGTGACTGTACTGGGCCCTGCATGGTGTCTAGTGTGGTGACTGTACTGGGCCCTGCATGGTGTCTAGTGTGGTGACTGTACTGGGCCCTGCATGGTGTCTAGTGTGGTGACTGTACTGGGCCCTGCATGGTGTCTAGTGTGGTGACTGTACTGGACCCTGCATGGTGTCTAGTGAGGTGACTGTACTGGGCCCTGCATGGTGTCTAGTGTGGTGACTGTACTGGGCCCTGCATGGTGTCTAGTGAGGTGACTGTACTGGGCCCTGCATGGTGTCTAGTGTGGTGACTGTACTGGGCCCTGCATGGTGTCTAGTGAGGTGACTGTACTGGGCCCTGCATGGTGTCTAGTGTGGTGACTGTACTGGGACTGCATGGTGTCTAGTGAGGTGACTGTACTGGGCCCTACATGGTGTCTAGTGTGGTGACTGTACTGGGCCCTGCATAGTGTCTAGTGAGGTGACTGTACTGGGCCTGCATGGTGTCTAGGGTGGTGACTGTACTGGGCCCTGCATGGTGTCTAGTGTGGTGACTGTACTGGGCCCTGCATGGTGTCTAGTGTGGTGACTGTACTGGGCCCTGCATGGTGTCTAGTGTGGTGACTGTACTGGGCCCTACATGGTGTCTAGTGAGGTGACTGTACTGGGCCCTGCATGGTGTCTAGTGTGGTGACTGTACTGGGCCCTGCATGGTGTCTAGTGTGGTGACTGTACTGGGCCCTGCATGGTGTCTAGTGACTGGTACTGGGCCCTGCATGGTGTCTAGTGTGGTGACTGTACTGGGCCCTGCATGGTGTCTAGTGTGGTGACTGTACTGGGCCCTGCATGGTGTCTAGTGAGGTGACTGTACTGGGCCCTGCATGGTGTCTAGTGTGGTGACTGTACTGGGCCCTGCATAGTGTCTAGTGTGGTGACTGTACTGGGCCCTGCATGGTGTCTAGTGTGGTGACTGTACTGGGCCCTGCATGGTGTCTAGTGAGGTGACTGTACTGGGCCTGCATGGTGTCTAGTGTGGTGATCATGGAGGACTGGTCATCGTGTTCTGAACACATCATGCATCTACACCTACAAATGTATACTGAACAGAACTATAAAAGCAACATGCAACAATTCCTATGATTTTATTCAGTTAGAGTTCATATAAGGAAATCAGTCAATTGAAATAAATGAATTAGTCCCTAATATATGGATGTGACATGATTGGGCAGGGCACAGCCTTGGGTGTGACAGGCCCAGCCAATCAGAATGAGTTTTTCTCCACAAAAGAGCTTCAATATTGTCTCCCAGCACAAGGTGCACCTGTGTAATGGCCATGCTGTTTAATCAGCTTCTTGATATGCCACACCTGTCAGGAGGATGGATTATCTTGGCAAAGGAGAAATGCTCAATAACAGGGAGTAAACAAATTTGTGCGCTCAATTTGAGAGAAATTAGCTTTTTGTTCATTGTACATATGTCCACCATGTCCACGTTGTGTCCAGATTCCCGTTTCCTGCACTATATTCAATTGCTAATATCCAATCTACAAATGGTGGAACAGGCTAATAATAACACAACAACAACAGTAGCTAACACCTGTTGCTAACTAGCCAGCTAACTTCTGTAACAACCATCAAGCTAACAAGCAAATCTAAAGAGCTTGCAAACAGGTTGGCATTACTCTAGCCAAAAAAAAATTAAAAATGTTTTTCTAAATATTAACTAGCTGGCTAGCATTTATGAGGCCAGCAAACATGTTCTTCACACGCTAGGAACATCTTTCCTCCAATGAAAGGGGGCGTCTCGGTCAAAAATCACATGTTTTGGACATGGAAAGAGAGAATATATTAAAACAAATTGACCAAGTCAAAGCAAGAAGATAGTGAAGTATTTCACTCTGATTGTTTTTACATTTAAATGTTCAGTAAGCAACACAAGTGTATTCTTAGCAAAGAGCAATTTCTCAAGAAAAACATTTTCTAGGACTTTCTGGGAGTGGTCTGAGTTAGGGAGGGGAAATCAGAGTACTAGTTGTAAATATGCTACAGGTAGACTAGTGGGTTAATTAAGAATTTTGGCCCAATAACCAAAATTTTGTTGGGTCAAATCCCTGAGCTGACGAAGTGAACTATCTGATGATGTGCCCTAGAACAAGTAACTGAACCCTTTGATGATGTGCCCTAGCCTAGAACAAGTAACTGAACCCTCTGATGATGTGCCCTAGAACAAGTAACTGAACCCTCTGATGATGTGCCCTAGAACAAGTAACTGAACCCTCTGATGATGTGCCCTAGAACAAGTAACTGAACCCTCTGATGATGTGCCCTAGAACAAGTAACTGAACCCTCTGATGATGTGCACTAGAACAAGTAACTGAGCCCTCTGATGATGTGCCCTAGAACAAGTAACTGAACCCTCTGATGATGTGCACTAGAACAAGTAACTGAACTCTCTGATGATGTGCCCTAGAACAAGTAACTGAACCCTTGTGTGGTGTTCATGTTTTTGTTATTCACACAATCTTTGTCTCATCGACCCATAACAACATCAGGATTTTAAAATGAGACAGCCATAACAATTTACATACAAATATGTCATACTTAATACTTACAAGTTGACATGGTTAATATATACAGTATGCATGGTTAATATAGACAGTACACAGTATACATGGTTAATATAGACAGTATACATGGTTAATATAGACAGTATACATGGTTAATATAGTCAGTACACAGTATACATGGTTAATATAGACAGTATACAGTATACATGGTTAATATAGACAGTATACATGGTTAATATAGACAGTATACATGGTTAATATAGACAGTATACATGGTTAATATAGACAGTATACATGGTTAATATAGACAGTATACACTATACATGGTTAATATAGACAGTATACAGTATACATGGTTAATATAGACAGTATACATGGTTAATATAGACAGTATACATGGTTAATATAGACAGTATACAGTATACATGGTTAATATAGACAGTATACATGGTTAATATAGACAGTATACATGGTTAATATAGACAGTATACATGGTTAATATAGACAGTACACAGTATACATGGTTAATATAGACACTATACATGGTTAATATAGACAGCATGGTTAATATAGACAGTATACATGGTTAATATAGACAGTATACATGGTTAATATAGACAGTAGACAGTATACATGGTTAATATAGACAGTATACATGGATGCACTATTGTAAAGTGGCTGCTCCACTGGATGTCATAACATTTACATTACATTTAAGTCATTTAGCAGACGCTCTTATCCAGAGCGACTTACAAATTGGTGCATTCACCTTATGACATCCAGTGGAACAGCCACTTTACAATAGTGCATCTAGGTCTTTTAAGGGGGAGAAGGATTACTTTATCCTATCCTAGGTATTCCTTAAAGAGGTGGGGTTTCAGGTGTCTCCGGAAGGTGGTGATTGACTCCGCTGTCCTGGCGTCGTGAGGGAGTTTGTTCCACCATTGGGGGGCCAGAGCAGCAAACAGTTTTGACTGGGCTGAGCGGGAACTGTACTTCCTCAGTGGTAGGGAGGCGAGCAGGCCAGAGGTGGATGAACGCAGTGCCCTTGTTTGGGTGTAGGGCCTGATCAGAGCCTGGAGGTACTGAGGTGCCGTTCCCCTCACAGCTCCGTAGGCAAGACCATGGTCTTGTAGCGGATGTGAGCTTCAACTGGAAGCCAGTGGAGAGAGCGGAGGAGCGGGGTGACGTGAGAGAACTTGGGAAGGTTGAACACCAGACGGGCTGCGGCGTTCTGGATGAGTTGTAGGTGTTTAATGGCACAGGCAGGGAGCCCAGCCAACAGCGAGTTGCAGTAATCCAGACGGGAGATGACAAGTGCCTGGATTAGGACCTGCGCCGCTTCCTGTGTGAGGCAGGGTCGTACTCTGCGGATGTTGTAGAGCATGAACCTACAGGAACGGGCCACCGCCTTGATGTTAGTTGAGAACGACAGGGTGTTGTCCAGGATCACGCCAAGGTTCTTAGCGCTCTGGGAGGAGGACACGATGGAGTTGTCAACCGTGATGGCGAGATCATGGAACGGGCAGTCCTTCCCCGGGAGGAAGAGCAGCTCCGTCTTGCCGAGGTTCAGCTTGAGGTGGTGATCCGTCATCCACACTGATATGTCTGCCAGACATGCAGAGATGCGATTCGCCACCTGGTCATCAGAGGGGGAAAGGAGAAGATTAATTGTGTGTCGTCTGCATAGCAATGATAGGAGAGACCATGTGAGGTTATGACAGAGCCAAGTGACTTGGTGTATAGCGAGAATAGGAGAGGGCCTAGAACAGAGCCCTGGGGACACCAGTGGTGAGAGCGTGGTGAGGAGACAGATTCTCGCCACGCCACCTGGTAGGAGCGACCTGTCAGGTAGGACGCAATCCAAGCATGGGCCGCGCCGGAGATGCCCAACTCGGAGAGGGTGGAGAGGAGGATCTGATGGTTCACAGTATCGAAGGCAGCCGATAGGTCTAGAAGGATGAGAGCAGAGGAGAGAGAGTTAGCTTTAGCAGTGCGGAGTGCCTCCGTGATACAGAGAAGAGCAGTCTCAGTTGAATGACTAGTCTTGAAACCTGACTGATTTGGATCAAGAAGGTCATTCTGAGAGAGATAGCAGGAGAGCTGGCCAAGGACGGCACGTTCAAGAGTTTTGGAGAGAAAAGAAAGAAGGGATACTGGTCTGTAGTTGTTGACATCGGAGGGATCGAGTGTAGGTTTTTCAGAAGGGTGCAACTCTCGCTCTCTTGAAGACGGGAGGGACGTAGCCAGCGGTCAGGGATGAGTTGATGAGCGAGGTGAGGTAAGGAGAAGGTCACCGGAGATGGTCTGGAGAAGAGAGGAGGGGATAGGGTCAAGCGGGCAGGTTGTTGGGCGGCCGGCCGTCACAAGACGCGAGATGTCATCTGGAGAGAGAGGGGAGAAAGAGGTCAGAGCACAGGGTAGGGCAGTGTGAGCAGAACCAGCGGTGTCGTTTGACTTAGCAAACGAGGATCGGATGTCGTCGACCTTCTTTTCAAAATGGTTGACGAAGTCATCTGCAGAGACGGAGGAGGGGGGAGGGGGAGGAGGATTCAAGAGGGAGGAGAAGGTGGCAAAGAGCTTCCTAGGGTTAGAGGCAGATGCTTGGAATTTAGAGTGGTAGAAAGTGGCTTTAGCAGCAGAGACAGAGGAGGAAAATGTAGAGAGGAGGGAGTGAAAGGATGCCAGGTCCGCAGGGAGGCGAGTTTTCCTCCATTTCCGCTCGGCTGCCCGGAGCCCTGTTCTGTGAGCTCGCAATGAGTCGTCGAGCCACGGAGCGGGAGGGGAGGACCGAGCCGGCCTGGAGGATAGGGGACATAGAGAGTCAAAGGATGCAGAAAGGGAGGAGAGGAGGGTTGAGGAGGCAGAATCAGGAGATAGGTTGGAGAAGGTTTGAGCAGAGGGAAGAGATGATAGGATGGAAGAGGAGAGAGTAGCGGGGGAGAGAGAGCGAAGGTTGGGACGGCGCGATACCATCCGAGTAGGGGCAGTGTGGGAAGTGTTGGATGAGAGCGAGAGGGAAAAGGATACAAGGTAGTGGTCGGAGACTTGGAGGGGAGTTGCAATGAGGTTAGTGGAAGAACAGCATCTAGTAAAGATGAGGTCGAGCGTATTGCCTGCCTTGTGAGAAGGGGGGAAGGTGAGAGGGTGAGGTCAAAGAGGAGAGGAGTGGAAAGAAGGAGGCAGAGAGGAATGAGTCAAAGGTAGACGTGGGGAGGTTAAAGTCGCCCAGAACTGTGAGAGGTGAGCCGTCCTCAGGAAAGGAGCTTATCAAGGCATCAAGCTCATTGATGAACTCTCCGAGGGAACCTGGAGGGCGATAAATGATAAGGATGTTAAGCTTGAAAGGGCTGGTAACTGTGACAGCATGGAATTCAAAGGAGGCGATAGACAGATGGGTAAGGGGAGAAAGAGAGAATGACCACTTGGGAGAGATGAGGATCCCGGTGCCACCACCCCGCTGACCAGAAGCTCTCGGGGTGTGCGAGAACACGTGGGCGGATGAAGAGAGAGCAGTAGGAATAGCAGTGTTATCTGTGGTGATCCATGTTTCCGTCAGTGCCAAGAAGTCGAGGGACTGGAGGGAGGCATAGGCTGAGATGAACTCTGCCTTGTTGGCCGCAGATCGGCAGTTCCAGAGGCTACCGGAGACCTGGAACTCCACGTGGGTCGTGCGCGCTGGGACCACCAGATTAGGTGGCCGCTGCCACGCGGTGTGGAGTGTTTGTATGGTCTGTGCAGAGAGGAGAGAACAGGGATAGACAGACACATAGTTGACAGGCTAGAGAAGAGGCTACGCTAATGCAGAGGAGATTGGAATGACAAGTGGACTACATGTCTCGAATGTTCAGAAAGTTAAGCTTACGTAGCAAGAATCTAATTGACTAAAATGATTAAAATGATACAGTACTGCTGAGGTAGGCTAGCTGCGTTGTTGACACTACCCTAATCAAGTCGTTCCGTTGAGTGTGAAGTTTCTACAATGCTGCTATTCGGGGGCTAGCTGGCTAGCTAGCAGTGTTGGTTACGTTACGTTGCGTTAGGAGAACGACAATAGCTGGCTAGCTAACCTAGAAAATCGCTCTAGACTACACAATTATCTTTGAAACAAAGACGGCTATGTAGCTAGCTATGTAGCTAGCTACGATCAAACAAATCACACCGTTGGGACTGTAATGAAATGAAATGAAAATGTGATACTACCTGTGGAGCGAAGCGGAATGCGACCGGAATGCGAAAGTTCTATTCAGTAGACGTTGGCTGGCTGTTGGCTAGCTAGGAGTGTCTCATACGTTAAGGACGACAAAATAGCTGGCTAGCTAACCTCGGTAAATTAAGATAATCACTCTAAGACTACACACTCTAAACTACACAATTATCTTGGATACGAAGACAGCAAAGACAACTATGTAGCTAGCTAATACTACACTAATCAAGTCGTTCAGTTGAGTGTGATAGTTACTACAGTGCTACGGTAGCCGGTGAACGTATGCTAGCTGGCTAGCTGCTAGGCAGATAGGAGGACGACGAAATACGATAATAACGCAATTATCACTCTAAGACTCCACACTCTAAACTACACAATTATCTTGGATATGCAGACAGCAAAGACAACTATGTAGCTAGGTGAATGCACCAATTTGTAAGTCGCTCTGGATAAGAGCGTCTGCTAAATGACTTAAATGTAAATGTAAATGTTAATATAGACAGTATACATGGTTAATATAGACAGTATACATGGTTAATATAGACAGTATACAGTATACATGGTTAATATAGACAGTATACATGGTTAATATAGTCAGTACACATGGTTAATATAGTCAGTATACAGTATACATGGTTAATATAGACAGTATACATGGTTAATATAGACAGTATACAGTATACATGGTTAATATAGACAGTATACATGGTTAATATAGTCAGTACACATGGTTAATATAGTCAGTATACAGTATACATGGTTAATATAGACAGTATACATGGTTAATATAGACAGTATACAGTATACATGGTTAATATAGACAGTATACAGTATACATGGTTAATATATACAGTACATGGTTAATATAGACAGTATACATGGTTAATATAGACAGTATACATGGTTAATATAGACAGTATACATGGTTAATATAGACAGTATACATGGTTAATATAGACAGTACACATGGTTAATATAGACACTATACAGTATACATGGTTAATATAGACAGTATACATAGTTAATATAGACAGTATGCATGGTTAATATATACAGTATATCAAATCAAATCAAATCAAATTTATTTATATAGCCCTTCGTACATCAGCTGATATCTCAAAGTGCTGTACAGAAACCCAGCCTAAAACCCCAAACAGCAAACAATGCAGGTGTAAAAGCACGGTGGCTAGGAAAAACTCCCTAGAAAGGCCAAAACCTAGGAAGAAACCTAGAGAGGAACCAGGCTATGTGGGGTGGCCAGTCCTCTTCTGGCTGTGCCGGGTAGAGATTATAACAGAACATGGCCAAGATGTTCAAATGTTCATAAATGACCAGTATGGTTGAATAATAATAAGGCAGAACAGTTGAAACTGGAGCAGCAGCACAGTCAGGTGGACTGGGGACAGCAAGGAGTCATCATGTCAGGTAGTCCTGGGGCACGGTCCTAGGGCTCAGGTCCTCAGAGAGAGAGAAAGAAAGAGAGAATTAGAGAGAGCATATGTGGGGTGGCCAGTCCTCTTCTGGCTGTGCCGGGTGGAGATTATAACAGAACGTGGCCAAGATGTTCAAATGTTCATAAATGACCAGTATGGTTGAATAATAATAAGGCAGAACAGTTGAAACTGGAGCAGCAGCATGGCCAGGTGGACTGGGGACAGCAAGGAGTCATCATGTCAGGTAGTCCTGGGACATGGTCCTAGGGCCCAGGCCAGTTGAAACTGGAGCAGCAGCATGGCCAGGTGGACTGGGGACAGCAAGGAGTCATCATGTCAGGTAGTCCTGGGGCATGGTCCTAGGGCTCAGGTCCTCCGAGAGAGAGAAAGAAAGAGAGAAGGAGAGAATTAGAGAACGCACACTTAGATTCACACAGGACACCGATTAGGACAGGAGAAGTACTCCAGATATAACAACCTGACCCTAGCCCCCCGACACATAAACTAATGCAGCATAAATACTGGAGGCTGAGACAGGAGGGGTCAGGAGACACTGTGGCCCCATCCGAGGATACATGGTTAATATAGACAGTATACAGTATACATGGTTAATATAGACAGTATACATGGTTAATATAGACAGTATACATGGTTAATATAGACAGTATACAGTATACATGGTTAACATAGACAGTAGACAGTATACATGGTTAATATAGACAGTATACAGTATACATGGTTAATATAGACAGTATACAGTATACATGGTTAATATAGACAGTACACATGGTTAATATAGACAGTACACAGTATACATGGTTAATATAGACAGTATACATGGTTAATATAGACAGTATACATGGTTAATATAAACAGTATACAGTATACATGGTTAATATAGACAGTACACATGGTTAATATAGACAGTACACAGTATACATGGTTAATATAGACAGTATACATGGTTAATATATACAGTACACAGTATACATGGTTAATATAGACAGTATACATGGTTAATATAGACAGTATACATGGTTAATATAGACAGTATACATGGTTAATATAGACAGTAGACATGGTTAATATAGACAGTATACATGGTTAATATAGACAGTAGACAGTATACATGGTTAATATAGACAGTATACATGGTTAATATAGACAGTATACATGGTTAATATAGACAGTATACATGGTTAATATAGACAGTATACATGGTTAATATAGACAGTAGACAGTATACATGGTTAATATAGACAGTATACATGGTTAATATAGACAGTATACAGTATACATGGTTAACATAGACAGTAGACAGTATACATGGTTAACATAGACAGTAGACAGTATACATGGTTAACATAGACAGTAGACATGGTTAATATAGACAGTATACATGGTTAATATAGACAGTATACAGTATACATGGTTAACATAGACAGTAGACAGTATACATGGTTAATATAGACAGTATACATGGTTAGTATAGACAGTATACATGGTTAGTATAGACAGTATACATGGTTAATATAGACAGTATACAGTATACATGGTTAACATAGACAGTAGACAGTATACATGGTTAATATAGACAGTATACAGTATACATGGTTAATATAGACAGTATACAGTATACATGGTTAATATAGACAGTATACAGTATACATGGTTAATATAGACAGTATACAGTATACATGGTTAATATAGACAGTATACAGTATACATGGTTAATATAGACAGTATACAGTATACATGGTTAATATAGACAGTATACATGGTTAATATAGACAGTATACATGGTTAATATAGACAGTATACATGGTTAATATAGACAGTAGACATGGTTAATATAGACAGTAGACAGTATACATGGTTAATATAGACAGTTTACATGGTTAATATAGACAGTATACATGGTTAATATAGACAGTATACAGTATACATGGTTAATATAGACAGTATACATGGTTAGTATAGACAGTATACATGGTTAATATAGACACTATACATGGTTAATATAGACAGTATACATGGTTAATATAGACAGTATACATGGTTAATATAGACAGTATACATGGTTAATATAGACAGTATACATGGTTAATATAGACAGTATACAGTATACATGGTTAATATAGACAGTATACATGGTTAATATAGACAGTATACATGGTTAATATAGACAGTATACAGTATACATGGTTAATATAGACAGTATACATGGTTAATATAGACAGTATACATGGTTAGTATAGACAGTATACATGGTTAATATAGACAGTATACATGGTTAATATAGACAGTATACATGGTTAATATAGACAGTATACATGGTTAATATAGACAGTATACATGGTTAATATAGACAGTATACATGGTTAATATAGACAGTATACATGGTTAATATAGACAGTATACATGGTTAATATAGTATACAGTATACATGGTTAATATAGACAGTATACATGGTTAATATAGACAGTATACATGGTTAATATAGACAGTATACAGTATACATGGTTAATATAGACAGTACACATGGTTAATATAGACAGTATACATGGTTAATATAGACAGTATACATGGTTAATATAGACAGTATACATGGTTAATATAGACAGTATACATGGTTAATATAGACAGTATACATGGTTAGTATAGACAGTATACATGGTTAATATAGACAGTATACAGTATACATGGTTAATATAGACAGTATACAGTATACATGGTTAGTATAGACAGTATCCATGGTTAGTATAGACAGTATACAGTATACATGGTTAATATAGACAGTATACATGGTTAATATAGACAGTATACATGGTTAATATAGTATACAGTATACATGGTTAATATAGACAGTATACATGGTTAGTATAGACAGTATACAGTATACATGGTTAATATAGACAGTATACATGGTTAATATAGACAGTATACATGGTTAATATAGACAGTATACAGTATACATGGTTAACATAGACAGTAGACAGTATACATGGTTAATATAGACAGTATACATGGTTAATATAGACAGTATACATGGTTAATATAGACAGTATGCATGGTTAATATAGACAGTATACATGGTTAATATAGACAGTATACATGGTTAATATAGACAGTATACATGGTTAATATAGACAGTATACATGGTTAATATAGACAGTATACAGTATACATGGTTAATATAGACAGTACACATGGTTAATATAGACAGTATACATGGTTAATATAGACAGCAGACAGTATACATGGTTAATATAGACAGTATACATGGTTAATATAGACAGTATACATGGTTAATATAGACAGTATACATGGTTAATATAGACAGCATACATGGTTAATATAGACAGTATACATGGTTAATATAGACAGTATACATGGTTAATATAGACAGCAGACAGTATACATGGTTAATATAGACAGTATACATGGTTAATATAGACAGTATACAGTATACATGGTTAATATATACAGTATACATGGTTAATATAGACAGTACACATGGTTAATATAGACAGTATACATGGTTAATATAGACAGTATACATGGTTAATATAGACAGTAGACAGTATACATGGTTAATATAGACAGTATACATGGTTAATATAGACAGTATACATGGTTAATATAGACAGTAGACAGTATACATGGTTAATATAGACAGTATACATGGTTAATATAGACAGTATACATGGTTAATATAGACAGTAGACAGTATACATGGTTAATATAGACAGTACACATGGTTAATATATACAGTATACAGTATCCATGGTTAATATAGACAGTACACAGTATACATGGTTAATATAGACAGTACACATGGTTAAAATAGACAGTATACATGGTTAATATAGACAGTATACAGTATACATGGTTAATATAGACAGTACACATGGTTAATATATACAGTATACAGTATACATGGTTAATATAGACAGTATACATGGTTAATATAGACAGTATACAGTATACATGGTTAATATAGACAGTACACATGGTTAATATATACAGTATACATGGTTAATATAGACAGTATACAGTATACATGGTTAAAATAGACAGTATACAGTATACATGGTTAATATAGACAGTATACATGGTTAATATATACAGTATACATGGTTAATATAGACAGTATACAGTATACATGGTTAATATAGACAGCATACAGTATACATGGTTAATATAGACAGTATACATGGTTAATATAGACAGTATACATGGTTAATATATACAGTATACATGGTTAATATAGACAGTATACATGCTTAATATAGACAGTATACATGGTTAATATATACAGTATACATGGTTAATATAGACACTATACAGTATACCTGGTTAATATAGACAGTACACATGGTTAATATAGACAGTATACATGGTTAATATTGACAGTATACAGTATACATGGTTAAAATAGACAGTATACAGTATACATGGTTAATATAGACAGTATACATGGTTAATATATACAGTATACATGGTTAATATAGACAGTATACAGTATACATGGTTAATATAGACAGTATACAGTATACATGGTTAATATAGACAGTATACATGGTTAATATAGACAGTATACATGGTTAATATATACAGTATACATGGTTAATATAGACAGTATACATGGTTAATATAGACAGTATACATGGTTAATATAGACAGTAGACAGTATACATGGTTAATATAGACAGTATACATGGTTAATATAGACAGTATACATGGTTAATATAGACAGTAGACAGTATACATGGTTAATATAGACAGTATACATGGTTAATATAGACAGTATACATGGTTAATATAGACAGTAGACAGTATACATGGTTAATATAGACAGTACACATGGTTAATATATACAGTATACAGTATCCATGGTTAATATAGACAGTATACATGGTTAATATAGACATGGTTAAAATAGACAGTATACATGGTTAATATAGACAGTATACAGTATACATGGTTAATATAGACAGTACACATGGTTAATATATACAGTATACAGTATACATGGTTAATATAGACAGTATACATGGTTAATATAGACAGTATACAGTATACATGGTTAATATAGACAGTACACATGGTTAATATATACAGTATACATGGTTAATATAGACAGTATACAGTATACATGGTTAAAATAGACAGTATACAGTATACATGGTTAATATAGACAGTATACATGGTTAATATATACAGTATACATGGTTAATATAGACAGTATACAGTATACATGGTTAATATAGACAGCATACAGTATACATGGTTAATATAGACAGTATACATGGTTAATTAGTATACATGGTTAATATATACAGTATACATGGTTAATATAGACAGTATACATGCTTAATATAGACAGTATACATGGTTAATATATACAGTATACATGGTTAATATAGACACTATACAGTATACCTGGTTAATATAGACAGTACACATGGTTAATATAGACAGTATACATGGTTAATATTGACAGTATACAGTATACATGGTTAAAATAGACAGTATACAGTATACATGGTTAATATAGACAGTATACATGGTTAATATATACAGTATACATGGTTAATATAGACAGTATACAGTATACATGGTTAATATAGACAGTATACAGTATACATGGTTAATATAGACAGTATACATGGTTAATATAGACAGTATACATGGTTAATATAGACAGTATACATGGTTAATATATACAGTATACATGGTTAATATAGACAGTATACAGTATACATGGTTAAAATAGACAGTATACAGTATACATGGTTAATATAGACAGTATACATGGTTAATATATACAGTATACATGGTTAATATAGACAGTATACAGTATACATGGTTAATATAGACAGTATACAGTATACATGGTTAATATAGACAGTATACATGGTTAATATAGACAGTATACATGGTTAATATATACAGTATACATGGTTAATATAGACAGTATACATGGTTAATATAGACAGTATACATGGTTAATATAGACACTATACATGGTTAATATAGACAGTATACATGGTTAATATAGACAGTAGACAGTACACATGCTTAATATAGACAGTAGACAGTATACATGGTTAATATAGACACTATACATGGTTAATATAGACAGTATACATGGTTAATATAGACAGTACACATGCTTAATATAGACAGTAGACAGTATACATGGTTAATATAGACAGTAGACAGTATACATGGTTAATATAGACAGTAGACAGTATACATGGTTAATATAGACACTATAACTGGTTAATATAGACAGTATACATGGTTAATATAGACAGTAGACAGTATACATGGTTAATATAGACAGTAGACAGTATACATGGTTAATATAGACAGTAGACAGTATACATGGTTAATATAGACAGTAGACAGTATACATGGTTAATATAGACACTATAACTGGTTAATATTTGCCATTTACCTGGTAGATCACATTTATTAATAAAAGCGCTATTCGTTTTTTTTATTTTTATAAAATGTACATTTTGTAAACAAAAATCTATTATTATCAAGACATGCTGGGAGTAAATCAAGTTTATCTTGATCAAATATAAATGAAACAGGGTTTGATGTTTATTGCCTTGTACTGAACCAATTGGAAGGACACATTTTACATACAGTATGGAAATGATAAATGAGCCCCATTGAACACATATTAAGGCTGGAGTACACACCACATGAGGGACAGAGTTTTACTGCGTGTGTGTTGCAAATGTATTTCTTCCACTTGATGCATGTGTACTGTGTCTTCCTGTCCTTCTTGGGTCCACACACATCACAGCGCTTCTTCTTGTTGCTACCGGCTGCAATCTAGAATGATGAAAACATTTAGTTCAGGAATTCTACTCACATCTCACTCACATATAAAGTTTCATCAGGCCAAGGTAGGAGAGTCAGACACACACACCTGCAACAACATCGCTCACACTTACTTCCGGTGTTGGAGTAGTTGGTTCTGTGAGTCGGGCGGATGGGGCACCAGCATCCTCCTCCTGAATCCTCCTCGCGATGGCTGCAGAAGCTGGGATCCTTGGGATATGTTGGATTTGAGGACTTACCAATGCCTTGCCCAACTTTGAAAGTTTCTTCAAGTGCAGTTGGCTCTCAAAACCAGGAAAGGAAGATCAGTTACCTCTGCTGCAGAAAAGTTCATTAGAGTTAACTGGCTCTCATGAGGACCACCACAGGAAAGGAAGACCCAGAGTTACCTCTGCTGCAGAGGATAAGTTCATTAGAGTTAACTGGCTCTCATGAGGACCACCACAGGAAAGGAAGACCCAGAGTTACCTCTGCTGCAGAGGATAAATTCATTAGAGTTAACTGGCTCTCATGAGGACCACCACAGGAAAGGAAGACCCAGAGTTACCTCTGCTGCAGAGGATAAGTTCATTAGAGTTAACTGGCTCTCATGAGGACCGCCACAGGAAAGGAAGACCCAGAGTTACCTCTGCTGCAGAGGATAAGTTCATTAGAGTTAACTGGCTCTCATGAGGACCACCACAGGAAAGGAAGACCCAGAGTTACCTCTGCTGCAGAGGATAAATTCATTAGAATTAACTGCACCTCAGATTGCAGCCCAAATAAATGCTTTACAGAGTTCCAGTAACAGACACATCTAAACATCAACTGTTCAGTGTGAATCAGACCTTCATGGTGGAATTTCTGCACAAAAAACCACAACTGAAGGACACCAAAAAGAAGAAGAGACTTGCTTGGGTCAAGAAACACGAGCAATGGACATTAGACTGGTGGAAATCTGTCCTTTGTCTGACGAGTCCAAATTTGAGATTTTTGGTTCCAACCACCATGTCTTTCAGAGGAGCAGAGTAGGTGAACAGTTGATCTCCGCGTGTGTGGTTCCCACCGTGAAGCATGGAGGAGGAGGTGTGATGGTGTGGATGTGCTTTGCTAGTGAGACTGACTGTGATTTATTTAGAATTCAAGGCACACTTAACCAGCATGGCTACCACAGCATTCTGCAGCGATACGCCATCCCATCTGGTTTGGGCTTAGTGGGACTATCATTTGTTTTTCAACAGGACAACGACCTAACACACCTCAAGGCTGTGTAAGGGCTATTTTACCAAGAAGGAGAGTGATGGTGCATCACATGATCTGGCCTCCACAATCACCCAACCTCAACCCAATTGAGATGGTTTGGGATGAATTGGACCACGGAAAAGAAGTCAACAAGTTCTCAGCATATGTGGGAACTCCTTCAAGAATGTTGGAAAAGCATTCCAGGTGAAGCTGGTTGAGAGAATGCCAAGAGTGTGCAAAGCTGTCATCAAGGCAAAGGGTGGCTATTTTGAAGAATCTAAAATATATTTTGATTTGTTTAACACTTTGTTGGTTACTACATGATTCCATATGTTATTTCATAATGTTGATGTCTTCACTATTATTCTAGAATGTAGAAAATAGTAAAAATAAAGAAAAACCCTGGAATGAGTAGGTGTGTCCAAACTTTTGACTGGTACTGTATGAAAAAATATATATAACACAGCATAACCACGTTTTGAACTGCACTGGGCCTTTCATCTATTTTTTTAGCAATTTATTAACAGCACATTTCTATACATGCTGCCGTGGGGTAGTGATTTTGACCATTTTAAACCCGAATTTCCTACAATTATGCACATGATGTATGCCATGTTTTTTAATTTTACCTTTATTTAACTAGGCCTTTCGGTTACTAGTCCAACACGCTAACCACTAGGCTACCCTGATATGTGAGTGAGAGGGACTACAAAAACCCTGGCGGTCTGGGCCTCAGGGTACGACCATTATTATGAGGGCCCCCTGGGGGTCTGGGTCCCAGGGCACAACCATTATTATTACCGCCCCCTGGAGGTCTGGGCCCCAGGGTACAACCATTATTATGAGGGCCCCCTGGGGTCTGGGTCCCAGGGCACGACCATTATTATGAGGGGCCCCTGGGGGTCTGGGTCCCAGGGCACGGCCATTATTATGAGGGCCCCCTGGGGTCTGGGTCCCAGGGCACGACCATTATTATGAGGGGCCCCTGGGGGTCTGGGTCCCAGGGCACGACCATTATTATGAGGGGCCCCTGGGGTCTGGGTCCCAGGGTCCCAGGGGTCTGGGTCCCAGGGCACGACCATTATTATGAGGGGCCCCTGGGGGTCTGGGTTCCAGGGCACAACCATTATTATTAGGGCCCCCTGGAGGTCTGGGCCCCAGGGTACAACCATTATTATGAGGGCCCCCTGGGGTCTGGGTCCCAGGGCACGACCATTATTATGAGGGGCCCCTGGGGGTCTGGGTCCCAGGGCACAACCATTATTATTAGGGCCCCCTGGAGGTCTGGGTCCCAGGGCACGACCATTATTATGAGGGGCCCCTGGGGGTCTGGGTCCCAGGGCACAACCATTATTATTAGGGCCCCCTGGAGGTCTGGGCCCCAGGGTACAACCATTATTATGAGGGCCCACTGGAGGTCTGGGCCCCAGGGCACGACCATTATTATGAGGGGCCCCTGGGGGTCTGGGTCCCAGGGCACAACCATTATTATTAGGGCCCCCTGGAGGTCTGGGCCCCAGGGTACAACCATTATTATGAGGGCCCACTGGAGGTCTGGGCCCCAGGGCACGGCCATTATTATGAGGGCCCCCTGGGGGTCTGGGCACCAGGGTACAACCATTATTATGAGGGCCCACTGGAGGTCTGGGCCCCAGGGCATGGCCATTATTATGAGGGCCCCCTGGAGGTCTGGGCACCAGGGCATGGCCATTATTACTTAGACGTTTAGATAGCTGGCTGGACTAACTCGACAATTTTACCAATCTACAAAAGTTTAAAACTGACATTAGCGAAACTTGGTTATGCATTTCGAAATTGCACGTTGTGTTTTCTACTATTCTAACCCTCAACAGTAAATTGAGACCCCGACTGGTTAAATAATGTAGCTGAGGTCCGGACATCGGTGTCCTTATACGTAACTTATGCCCTGGATCTACACGTGTATTTTTCGTATGTGTTTATAAATGTAATTTCAATGCTGAACCTTCCTAGAGCTACTAAGCCAGTTCTCAATAGGGCTTTTTTTTTACTACAACAACCAAACTTCCGTTCCCTTTCTAAATCTGCTGGCCATAGTCAGAGTCGCATTCTTTCACTGTTTCCCATCCCGATCATTCCTTTCATTGGGTGGAACCCGGTGGGGCTTCACGGGTCTTTGTGCCCGCCAGACGTGGCTGGCTGTATCCACTACCCACAACTCACTCCTTTCACTGGGAGGAAATAAGAGGGCCTATGGGGCTGGAATGAGAGTGTTACCCACGCAAGCAGAACATCCCTCTCTTGTTGTGCAGTGGGCTGGCGATGGGGCAGCCGAGAGGACGCGGTCAGTCTATTCCAATAGAATAGAGGGTTGGGCAGCTGCCTCGAGCCCGACAAAAGGACTAGTCTTCTGTTCGCTAGCTCCTGTTTACTTAGCGTTGTTTCTAGGAGCCATACAGAACCTATGTCTTGTGCACATGCGTGTTAATCTAGCTGAATGGGAGAGAGATGGAAATGCACTCGGCAGTCAATGGAGTCAATTGAACCATCAACAGCTTTGAATGTATTTAGGAGGTTTATTAGGTAAACTAAATAGGTTATAGTTGACACTTGAATAATAATTACAGTTGGTATTGATCGGGATAATGGTAGAGAGATCGGGATAATGGTTCGTTTTTAGATGTGATATATATATTCTTATTAACTTACCGTTACTTTTATTAAATTAATAAAACATGACTCTTGCAAGAGTGCACAAATATAAGCCTATTGGCATTGACAGTGACTGGACACATTTTTCTATGAAACAGCATAATTGCTTGCAATATGCTATAACGCAGAGAAATTTTGATATTGTGTTATCCCTCCTATGAAGTGCCGTGGAAGTTAGCTAGGTTCTTAGGCGTCATGCATCGGTGTAGCCTTCCTAAGAGGTTAGGTGGAGATGGGGCTGAGGATGACGGACTGGGGAAAGTGCCAAGTCTTACCAAGTGCTTAAAAAAAAAAAGTCATCCTCGTCTATCTTTGATTCACAGACGCGTAGAGCTATACGCTCCCAAGAGCTTGCCTTTGATCCCTTTCATTTCCCGTTGTCTTTCTACAGGAGATCTGTTCAGCACGAAAATGCTTTAGTCTTCCATAGAAACGCGTCCTTTCCGTCGGGATATTGATGTTTTCGTCGTGGCAGGGGGTTATGATATGGCGAATCAGAGTTGAAAAGCCTAGGGACAATGGTAGTATTCATGGTTGTTTTGCGGGTCTTTTGTTTGGTTTTTTTTTTTGTCTTGTTGTTCAAACCTCCTCATTTCTCAAATGAATACAAATATTGTTTATTCTGTTAATATGGCGCTGGCTCCATCACTTTAGTTGCTTTCAACGATTCAACTCTTTGTAGCAGCAGCAGGTTGTTTCACCGCCAGAAGCTCTGTAGAGCGTAAACCACAAACAGTGTTGGTTTGAAAGAGAGGCCGATCTCTCTCTCTCTCTCTCTCACACACACATTCTGGAGCCTGACCATCATCTCAGCCTCCAACACACAGAAAAAGCATTTTGAAGGCCAGTGCACAAATAGAGAGAGAGAGAGAGAGAGAGAGAGAGACAGAGACAGACAGACAGACAGACAGACAGACAGACAGACAGACAGACAGACAGACAGACAGACAGACAGACAGACAGACAGACAGACAGACAGACAGACAGACAGAGAGAAAGACAGAGAGAAAGACAGAGAGAAAGACAGAGAGAGAGACAAAGAGAGAGAGAGAGAGAAATTCCAGAGAGACAGACAGAGAGAGAGACAAAGAGAGAGAGAGAGAGAAATTCCAGAGAGACAGACAGAGAGAGAGAGAGAGAGCACTTGGCTACTACTAAAGCTGTGGTCCATTCCTGTGCTCAGAGTATTAATTCGCCACACAGCCCTGTCCTGACCCGTTGTCAGACCGGGTCTCAGCCTCCCTACAACTGACATGTCTGGTACACCACGCTTTGTCTCCGCATTGTCATCTTGTCATCTCAACAATGTACATGTTCGGGACACCAATTTTAGAACTCTTTGATGAACAGACTGAAAAGAACAACGTTAAAGGGGGGAAAAACGCCTTTTGTGTTTTCAATCATATGTATCAATGTGGAGAGCAAGATAATTGATGATTAATATTGTCCGTCTGGGGAAAAGGGGAGAACTATCACCCGGATGCCCTTTTCACACGTTCTATGTTTGTATAAAACTTTCGACTGTCATGTGAGCAAGAAGACATAAAGGTAGCTGCCAAAATAAAGGAAACACCAACATGAAGCGTCTTAATGTCAATAGGGCGTTGGGCCACCAAGAACCAGAACAGCTTCAATGCACCTCGGCTTACTGTACATTCTGGAACTCTATTGGGGGGGGGGCGACACCATTGTTCTATGAGAAATTCCATCATTTGGTGTTTTGTTAATTGTGGTAGAAAACGCTGTCACGTGCGCCACTCCAGAATATCCCAAAATGGTTCAGTTGGGTTGAGATTTTGTGACTGAGACAGCAATGGTATATGGTTTACATCGTGTTCGTTCTCCTCAAACCATTCAGTGACCATTCGTTCACTGTGGATGGGAACAGTGCCATCCTGGAAGAGACCACTCCGATCAGGAGAGAAAGGATTCATCACAGATTGAAGGTGATCAATCACAACGGTTGTACATTTATTGGCGTTTATCTTGCCCTCTATTGCAGGGATCATCAACTAGATTCAGCCGTGTGACGATTGTTTCTTTCGCGGATGATCGGGAGGCCGGAACATAATTCTAATGTGTAGACTGCAAAATACCCACAAGTGAATGCATCAATTTGCGTGGGAATACTTGGTAAAATATTTTTCAAGATTAAAATCACTTACAGATGATTCCCTGGTGTTTTACAGTCTTTTGTGTACAATAGAAACACACATATATATATATATACACACAAATACATAGAAAAAAATCTAAAAAAATCTAATTTGGGGGGCCAAATAAAACCACCAGCCTGTTGGGGAACCCTTCTCTACGGGGTTTAGTGGAGCTGAACCATGCCAGGAAAATGCACCCCACACCACAACAGAGCCGCCAGAACCCTCAGTGTTTCCTTTATTTTGTCAGTTACCTGTAGATCTGACTCCTGTACAAGACAAGCATCATACCTATACCCCTAATGAAGACAATTCATATACACTCCCCTTATCCAGCCGCGATTCTTAAATTGCACTTTATGGCATTATATCCGCGACTGCCAAATTGATAGGAAATACCTGACATTCCTTCGTTCCTGAAATACCTGACATTCCTCCGTTCCTGAAATCCCTTACATTACTTCGTTCATGAAATCCCTTACAATCCCTCGTTCCCTCCTGACCTGGTGGAAACAGTGTATGGCGATCTGACCCTAACGTTAATTCTAAGATCCAGTCTGGTGTCAACTTTCATGGCACTCTGTTTGAATTACTGGCGCAATCATCAGGTTTCTCTCCTTCTCCTCTCTCCTTCTCCTCTCTCCTTCTCCTCTCTCCTTCTCCCCTCTCCTTCTCCCCTCTCCTTCTCCTCTCTCCTTCTCCTCTCTCCTTCTCCCCTCTCCTTCTCCTCTCTCCTTCTCCTCTCTCCTTCTCCTCTCTCCTTCTATACCTTTTATCTTTCTCGCCTCTACCTCGCACTTCCTCTCGTGTATACAGTGTGCAGTGAATGGTAACAGCGAAGTCTTTCCAGGTCTCTGTTTTATCACAAAAATAACCTACAATTGTTGTGATTATTATTATTCTCGTTTTCTGTAAATTAGTGAGATATATTGTGGTTCCATGACAAACTTTTGTTATTGGTGCAATTCCTTGGCCTTTGGGTTGTGTTTGCTTTCTATATATCTTTTAGGTCTCATTCTTTGCGGTAGTACATTATTGTGGCTTTGTGCTTAGGACATATTTCAGACATCATTCCAGTTTCCTATTTTACGCCAAGTGCATTGTTGCAAACAGTCGGGTGCACAGATCAATGAGTTGCAATATATATATATTATATATATATAATAATAATAATATATATAATATAATCCTACAATACCTCTGTCTCCTTAATGGTTATTTTCCTACAAAATAAAACGTTGGAAATGCTACATCCGTTCAGTTGTATACAATTTACATTGACTTTTGACTGGTTGAGTTTCGATTATAGATGATTAACTATATGACTATATTGACTATAATAATGTTTAGATTTCGTAAATCTGTGACAACTTTAGTCATAGGCTACACAGTAATTATACATTTATTCTCAACACATATTATTAACAAATCAGCTATTTCTTAAACCTCTCGTCCATTTGTTGTTGTTGTACGTTCTAATATGTATTCCACGCTGTGACGAGCTACCGAACATCTAGAAACACCTGAGAGTTTATTGAGATCCTCGGCCCTACGAACATCCATCTGGTGAACAGGACGTGTCACGCCAGCTCATGCCCCATATAAAGGACTGATTGTGCTGTAGACTAACATCAGACACAACATAAAGGCAGAGGTCAAGTCCTCTCTCGGTTCATTGTGCGTTGATTCACCTACAAGTCGACAGGGCAGCACTATGCTATGCCTTCTACCAGTTTCAACAATTGTAGTTGAGGGATGTTAATGCAAGCGTCATTTCAAACCCTTGTTATTATTATTTCAAACCCCCTCTCTTCTCTCCACAATAGTCTGTGTATTTCTATCAAGCGATTCGGAGACTTATTCCCCCATGACGAACGTGGAAAAGTGCTTACAAACGCAATAATGTCGCCATAGTGCTTTACTTCCCGTGGAATCTCCTACAGCAGAATGTGTAGCTCGACAGACACATCGACATTAGCCTGTTTTATAGCTCTGCAGCGGTAATATGGGTTAGCGCTGCAAGACTCTTCCCTAGATACCCATAGCATACTTAATGAAACTTCAAACGCCGAATAAAATCCACAACAACGCTTTGATAATAGATCGCTATCAATTAATGCGCGTGAGATTCTTATAGCGTGTATATATATTTATATATATATATATATAAATGTATATGATTATGTATTTTTTTTATTCCTATATGAAGTTCAATTATTAGTAGAATAAGAGAGAGCAAGCAACGGATTAGAGGAGGAACAATTCGTGTTAATTGCGCTGCAGGTATAACGAGCAGGTTTAACCTGACTTCCCCCTCCCCTCTCTTCTCTCTATTGAATTGCTGTGGTTTAATGAGTGGCAGGTAGACCTGCTTCCTGCTTTCACACGTGCAAAAAAATAGGCCTCTCCCTGCTGGCAGTCCAGGACCCTGGCTGGGTACGGGAAACAATTGATTTTAAGCATATAGTTAATTATGCTTAGAAATTAGCCAGCCTCGCCCTTTCAGAGGGACATGGAGCTTTATCTCCGCGTGATTTCCTGCCAGCTTCCACGCTCTCTCACACAGTACACAACCTTACAGACATCCATGGGCTCATTCACAAGTGTAATATAGGTTTTGTAAGGACACAAAAAAAGCCAAATATGACGTACCTCGTCTCCATCCTTTGATGTTAACGACATATTGCAGTATTGCTAATCTTTAGTACACCACACCATCTACGTCTTTAAATATATGTGTTAACCAGCGTTAACTCTGACTCCGAACAAATAAGTAGGGCACATCTCAGTGTTCCTCCATTCCTTGGACACACACACACGCACATACACACACAGACACACACACACACACACACACACACACACACACACACACACACACACACACACACACACACACACACACACACACACACACACACACACAGACACACACACACACACACACACACACACACACACACACACACACACGCACACACACACGCACACACACACACACACACACGCACACACACACACACACACACACACACACACACACACACACACACACACATACACACACACGCACACACACACGCACACACACACGCACACACACACACACACACGCACACACACACACACGCACACACACACACACACACACACACACGTATTATGCATATAGCCTAAAGAACGTTACGGTGGTCCACTTATTATTGAAGCATTTCTTCATACTGAGAAACAAAATGTTCTAGAACGTTTTCTACTGATGAATGAACTCTTGGATTGGGCAAAATCTTTCTCCATGACGACAGGCGAATTAATAGAAGGTGCGTCTCGTGTTCCACATGTCCTTATTAAGACAACGTTGATGCGGTAGATACAACACGTCCTGAAGATACAGAAAGACTGGGAAATCTGTCCGGCCTTTGTCCATCATGTTAAAGCATATTCACTAGGCCTAAGTATCATTATATATTTTTACCGATCAATCCGTCCTTACCTCCATTCTCGTCCAGTGCAGCTACATAACAAGACTAATTTAGTAAATAAATGATGACTAACAAATGATGTTGTTTATTTATTACTTAGGTTATTTTATAATATATTGTTAGTGTTTTGTTATTTCTATCATCGTAATCATAAAAAAGATGTGTTACTGTTGTTGATATTAATGCAATTATTATTATTTATTGTTGTTATAACAATGTTATACGTTTGTTTGTTTTACGTTGTGTGTGTATTTTTATAATTAACTTACTTTGAGAAGTGAATCAACCAATGTTTTAATTAGACCCTTTGTATCGATTTGAGAGAGAGAGAGATAGAGAGAGAGAGAGAGAGAGAGAGGTGAAGAGTATGAAGACGTTTAAACTGCTAAAATGTGTTTCATAACATCATAAAGACTATACATTGTTAGTATGATATTATTGTTATTGTAATTATTAAATGGTTATGTTTTTTGTTTGATTGATATAAATGTAGTTATTAGTGTCAATAATATCATGAATGTGTTTGTTTTGTATTATGTTGTAGATTTGAAACCAGGACTGGATAGTTTTCTTTAAAGCCCTTTACAATGACCCACAGTGACCTGCCTGAAAGAGATTACACGTAAGGCAATGTGTGGTTCATGCCCCATATACGACGGGTAACACGCTTGATTATAGCACCATATGTTACATTTATGGATTGCTATGTTACAATACTGTCAAATCATGAATGATTGACTAAGTAATACACGAGCTATTTGATCTGATTATGGGGTAGGACAACATATGGCGACCTTGAGGAGAATATGAAAACCTATTTGAGAATTTGGGAATTGCTCTAAACAGGGTTTTCTGGGGATCGATTGTTGCAATGGGATCTATCCTACTGCAAATGGTTAGCAGGTGGCTGTTGACGTTTAAGTCAAGGCCTCACCTCCAGCAATCCACAGTTACAACAAGACAGAGAACAACACAACCCACCTAGCACAGACCCACAACCCACCTAGCACAGACCCACAACCCACCTAGCACAGACCCACAACCCACCTAGCACAGACCCACAACCCACCTAGCACAGACCCACAACCCACCTAGCACAGACCGACAATCCACCAAAGGGATTTTTTATTATGCAAGATCAAATTCGTATTTTCATCGACGGCCTAGGAACAGTGGGTTTCTTTCAGGGGCAATGCGACAGATTTTTACCTTTTCAGCTCGGGGATTCGATCTTTCAACCTTCTGTTCACTAGTCCAACGCTCTAACCAGTAGGCTTCCTGCCACTCCTGATATAGAGAGCCAGAATGATTATTTTGTGGAACGGAATCTGTAAACACAAAGTTGATTATTGCAATAGCATGCTTATTAGCCTGGCTTTACTTGTCAACGAATTATGGAATGATTAGCATTTGCATTGAATGGTACAGTTCATTCAAAGGGCTAGTGAACATAAATGTCCACACGGTCCATAGCGGCATAAGCCTGTGTCCTGTATTGGCTACGTCATAAAGGCCTTACTGACACACACGTTCAAAAAGAATTCCGCGGTTTGCATAAAATGCTTCGGGTCATTAATTATGTCTTGTAGTCGTCCTCTCTCCACCAGGTGATAACGTCATCCTCCTGACAGACAGACAGACAGACAGACAGACAGCGGTGGGCTGACATACACAGCATATAATAATGGTTAATCGGGCGTGATACATCAAACTGAACTGTATAAAACTTAACAATATTACGTGTCAGAAAGCAGGAACAACGCCTTCATTATCATGTTCTCCAAGGACGAGCGAACATTTCATTCATTTGTAAGTTATGAATGTTTGATAAATATTAGAGAGTATGTAAATATGAGAGGCGTAATGTCTTTTCTGCGGGAGACAGAAGAAATGACCCACAGTCTTCGGATGCTGCTAGGGTGATCACATGCATTATATTTCTGCTCAAACTGTGCTTCCAATACGAGCAACATCCTTCCACAACTGACGTGTGAAACAGTGCAGATAAACCAATGGCTTAAAACAAAATATTGGCAACATTTGCATCTTTCATATTTTACATGATATTTTGTTGCATGATGACAAACTCGCTGATACATTATGGCGGGCTAAACAAATGGGAAGATCACATTGAAGATTATTTCTGATTTCTAATCTCTCATCTTTTAAAAAATTAGAAGATTTGAAGATTCTGAAAATGTTTCATTCATTCATTTATCATGGAATTGTTCTTTATTTCGTTTTATAAAGATATAGTAGACCAAACTTCGGTCAAATTGGTCTATTTAATCGTATGTTAACAGTTCTTTTCTTCTCCTTTCTTTTGAGGTGAGAGACATATGCAGCGGTGTTGATAATAACATGTAACCGAAATAACAACAAATTATCATTATACAGTATTAATCATTGTTATTATTATTATCTTTATTATTTAATTATTACTGTTATCATTATTGTTATTATTGTTATTATTACTGTTATTTCTGTTCATAACAGCTTCCTCACCATTAACTCATACTCTAACTCTAAACCTGGCTCTGTCTCTAAACCTAACCCTGGTTCTGTCTCTAACCCTGGTTCTGTCTCTAACCCTGGTTCTGTCTCTAACCCTGGTTCTGTCTCTAACCCTGGTTCTGTCTTTGTCTATAACCCTTGTTCTGTCTCTAACTTTAACCCTGGTTCTGTCTCTAACCCTGGTTCTGTCTCTAAACCTAACCCTGGTTCTGTCTCTTACCCTGGTTCTGTCTCTATAACCCTGGTTCTGTCTTTGTCTCTAACCCTGGTTCTGTCATTGTCTCTAACCCTGGTTCTGTCTCCAAAACGAACCTGGTTCTGTCTCTAACTCTAAACCTGGTTCTGTCTCTAAACCTAACACTGGTTCTGTCTCTAATCCTGGTTCTGTCTCTAACCCTGGTTCTGTCTTTGTCTCTAACCTTGGTTCTGTCTCTAAAACGAACCCAGGTTCTGTCTCTAACTCTAACCCTGGTTCTGTCTCTAACTCTAACCCTGGGTCTGTCTCTAACTTTAACCCTGGTTCTGTCTCTGACCCTGGTTCTGTCTCTAACTTTAACCCTAGTTCTGTCTCTAACCCTGGTTCTGTCTCTAACCCTGGTTCTGTCTTTGTCTCTAACCCTGGTTCTGTCTCTAAAACGAACCCTGGTTCTGTCTCTAACTCTAACCCTGGGTCTGTCTCTAACTCTAACCCTGGTTCTGTCTCTGACCCTGGTTCTGTCTCTAACTTTAACCCTGGTTCTGTCTCTAACCCTGGATCTGCCTGTCTCTAAACCTGGTTCTGTCTCTGTCTCTGACTCTGGTTCTGTGTCTGACTCTGGTTCTGTACCTGTCTCTGTCTCTGACCCTAGTTCTGTCTCTAACTCTGGTTTTTACCTATTATACTAACCCTGGATCTGCCTCTTACACTAACCCTGGTTCTGTCTCTGTCTCTAACCCTGGGTCTGTCTCTAACTCTAACCCTGGGTCTGTCTCTAACTCTAACCCTGGTTCTGTCTCTAAACCTGGTTCTGTCTCTGTCTCTGACTCTGGTTCTGTGTCTGACTCTGGTTCTGTCCCTGCCTCTGTCTCTGACCCTAGTTCTGTCTCTAACTCTGGTTTTTACCTATTATACTAACCCTGGATCTGCCTCTTACACTAACCCTGGTTCTGTCTCTGTCTCTAACCCTGGTTCTGTCTCTGTCTCTAACCCTGGTTCTGTCTCTAACCCTGGTTCTGTCTCTGTCTCTCACCCTGGTTCTGACTCTAACTCTGGTTCTGTAACTAACCCTGGTTCGGTCTCTATCCCTGGTTCTGTCTCTGACCATAACCTTGGTTCTGTCTCTAACCCTGGTTCTGTCTCTAACCCTGGTTCTGTAACTAACACTGGTTCTGTCTCTATCCCTGGTTCTGTCTCTAACCCTGGTTCTGTCTCTAACCCTGGTTCTGTCTCTAACCCTGGTTCTGTCTCTAACCCTGGTTCTGTCTTTGTCTCTAACCCTGGTTCTGTCTCTAACCATTGTTCTATCGCTAACCCTGGTTCTGTCTCTAACCCTGCTTCTGTCTCTTTCTCTAACCCTGGTTCTGTCTCTAACCCTGGTTCTGTCTCTAACCCTGGTTCTGTCTCTAACCCTGGTTCTGTCTCTAACCATTGTTCTGTCGCTAACCCTGGTTCTGTCTCTAACCCTGGTTCTGTCTCTTTCTCTAACCCTGGTTCTGTCTCTAACCATTGTTCTGTCGCTAACCCTGGATCTGTCTCTAACCATGGTTCTGTCTCTGTCTCTCACCCTGGTTCTGTCTCTAACCCTGGATCTGTCTCCGTCCCCAACTCTGGTTCTGTCTCTATCACTGGTTCGGTCTCTATCCATGGTCCTGTCTCTGTCTTTAACAATGGTTCTGTCTCTGGCCCTTTTTCTGTCTCTGTCTCTGACCCTGGTTCTGTCTCTGACCCTGGTTCTGTCTCTAACCCTGGTTCTGTCTCTGTCTCTGACCCTGGTTCTGTCTCTAACCCTGGTTCTGTCTCTGTCTCTGACCCTGGTTCGGTCTCTGACCCTGGTTCTGTCTCTGACCCTGGTTCTCTATAACCCTGGTTCTGTCTCTGTCTCTAACCCTGGTTCTTTCTCTGTCTCTAACCCTGGTTCTGTCTCTAACCCTGGTTATGTCTCCAACCCTGGTTCCCTCTCTAACAATTGTTCTGTCTCTAACCCTGGTTCTGTCTCTAACCCTGGTTCTGTCTCTGTCTCTAACCCTGGTTCTGTCTCTAACCCTGGTTCTTTCTCTAACCCTGCTTCTGTCTCTAACCCTGGTTCTGTCTCTAACTCTATCCCTGGTTCTGTCTCTAACTCTGGTTCTGCCTATTACAAACGCTGGTTCTGCCTCTTACACTAACCCTGGTACTGTCTCTGTCTCTAACCCTGGTTCTGTGTCTAACCCTGGTTCTGTCTCTGTCTCTAACCCTGGTTCTGTCTCTAACCATTGTTCTATCGCTAACCCTGGTTCTGTCTCTAACCCTGCTTCTGTCTCTTTCTCTAACCCTGGTTCTGTCTGTAACCCTGGTTCTGTCTCTAACCATTGTTCTGTCGCTAACCCTGGTTCTGTCTCTAACTCTGGATCTGTCTCTAACCATGGTTCTGTCTCTGTCTCTCACCCTGGTTCTGTCTCTAACCCTGGATCTGTCTCCGTCCCCAACCCTGGTTCTGTCTCTAACCCTGGTTCTATATCCGAACCTTGGTCTCTAAAACTAACCCTGGTTCTGTCTCTAAAACTAACTCTGGTTCTGCCTCTTAAACTAACCCTGTTCTGTCTCTGTCTCTAAACTTGGTTCTGTCTCTAACCCTGGTTCTGTCTCTGTCTCTGACCCTGGTTCTGTCTCTGACTCTCGTTCTGTCCCTGTCTCTAACTCTGGTTCTGCCTATTACACTAGCCCTGGTTCTGTCTTTGTCTCTAACCCTGGTTCTGTCTTTGTCTCTAACCCTGGTTCTGACTTTGTCTCTAACCCTGGTTCTGTCTCTAACTCTAACCCTGGTTCTGTCTCTAACCCTGATTCTGTCTCTAACTCTAACCCTTTGTCTGTCTCTAACTCTAACCCTGGTTCTGTCTTTGACTCTAATCCCGGTTCTGTCTCTAACTCTAACCCTGGTTCTGTCTTTGTCTCTAACCCTGGTTCTGTCTTTGTCTCTAACCCTGGTTCTGACTTTGTCTCTAACCCTGGTTCTGTCTCTAACTCTAACCCTGGTTCTGTCTCTGTCTTTAACCCCTGGTTCTGTCTCTAACTCTAACCCTGGTTCTGTCGTTGTCTCTAACCCTGGTTCTGTCTTTGTCTCTAACCCTGGTTCTGTCTTTGTTTCTAACCCTGGTTCTGTCTTTGTCTCTAACCCTGGTTCTGTCTCTAACTCTAACCCTGGTTCTGTCTCTAACCCTGGTTTTGTCTCTAACCATGGTTCTGCCTCTGTCTCTCTCCCTGGTTCTGTCTCTAACCCTGGTTCTGTCTCTGTCTCTGACCCTGGTTCTCTGTCTAACCCTGGTTCTGTCTCTAACCTTGATTCTGTCTCTATCCCTAGTTCTGTCTCTGTCTATAGCCCTGGTTCTGTCTCTGTCTTTAACCCTGGTTCTGTCTCTGACCCTGGTTCATTCTCTGTCTCTGACCCTGGTTCTTTCTCTGTCTCTGACCCTTGTTCTATCTCTGATCCTGGTTCTGTCTCTGTCTCTAACCCTGTTTCTGTCTCTAACTCTAACCCTGGTTCTGTCTTTGACTCTAACCCGGGTTCTGTCTCTAACCATGGTTCTGTCTCTAACCATGGTTCTGTCTCTGTTCTGTCTCTGACCCTGGTTCTGTCTCTAACATTGGTTCTGTCTCTGTCTCTGACCCTGGTTCTGTGTCTAACCCTGGTTCTGTCTCTAACCTTGGATCTGTCTCTATCCCTGGATCTGTCTCTGTCTCTAGCCCTGGTTCTGTCTCTGTCTTTAACCCTGGTTCTGTCTCTGACCCTGGTTCATTCTCTGTCTCTAATCCTGGTTCTGTCTCTGTCTCTGACCCTGGTTCTGTCTCTGACCCTGGTCCTGTCTCTGACCCTGACCCTGGTTCTGTCTCTCTCCCTGGTTCTGTCTCTAACCCTGGTTCTGTCTCTGTCTCTGACCCTGGTTCTCTGTCTAACCCTGGTTCTGTCTCTAACCTTGATTCTGTCTCTATCCCTAGTTCTGTCTCTGTCTATAGCCCTGGTTCTGTCTCTGTCTTTAACCCTGGTTCTGTCTCTGACCCTGGTTCATTCTCTGTCTCTGACCCTGGTTCTTTCTCTGTCTCTGACCCTTGTTCTATCTCTGATCCTGGTTCTGTCTCTGTCTCTAACCCTGTTTCTGTCTCTAACTCTAACCCTGGTTCTGTCTTTGACTCTAACCCGGGTTCTGTCTCTAACCATGGTTCTGTCTCTAACCATGGTTCTGTCTCTGTCTCTCTCCCTGGTTCTGTCTCTACATTGGTTCTGTCTCTGTCTCTGACCATGGTTCTGTGTCTAACCCTGGTTCTGTCTCTAACCTTGGATCTGTCTCTATCCCTGGATCTGTCTCTGTCTCTAGCCCTGGTTCTGTCTCTGTCTTTAACCCTGGTTCTGTCTCTGACCCTGGTTCATTCTCTGTCTCTAATCCTGGTTCTGTCTCTGTCTCTGACCCTGGTTCTGTCTCTGACCCTGGTCCTGTCTCTGACCCTGACCCTGGTTCTGTCTCTAACCCTGGTCCTGTCTCTAAACCTAACCCTGGTTCTGTCTCTAACCCTGGTTCTGGCTCTAAAACTAACCCTGGTTCTGTCTCTAACCCTGCTTCTGCCTCTTAAACTAGCCCTGGTTCTGTCTCTAACCCTGATACTATCTCTAACCCCGGTTCTGTCTCTGTATCTAACTCTGGTTCTGTCTCTAACCATTGTTCTGTCTCTAACCCTGGTTCTGTCTCTAACCCTGCTTCTGTCTCTAACCCTGGTTCAGTCTCTAACCCTGGTTCTGTCTCTGTCTCTAACCCTGGTTCTGTCTCTAACCATTTTTCTGTCTCTAACCCTGGTTCTGTCTCTAACCCTGCTTCTGTCTCTAACCCTGGTTCTGTCTCTATCTCTAACCCTGGTTCTGTCTCTATCTCTAACCCTGGTTCTGTCTCTAACTCTAACCCTGGTTCTGTCTCTGTCTCTGACCCTGATTCTGTTTCTAAATCTATCCCTGGTTCTGTCTCTAACCCTGGTTCTGTCTCTAACTCTGGTTCTGTCTCTAACCTTGGTTCTGTCTCTAACTCTAATCCTGGTTCTGTCTCTAACCTTGGTTCTGTCTCTAACTCTAATCCTGGTTCTGTCTCTAACCCTAACCTTGGTTCTGTCTCTAACCCTGGTTCTGTCTCTATCTCTAACCCTGGTTCTGTCTCTAACTCTAACCCTGGTTCTGTCTCTAACCCTGCTTCTGCCTCTTAAACTAGCCCTGGTTCTGTCTCTAACCCTGATACTATCTCTAACCCCGGTTCTGTCTCTGTATCTAACTCTGGTTCTGTCTCTAACCATTGTTCTGTCTCTAACCCTGGTTCTGTCTCTAACCCTGCTTCTGTCTCTAACCCTGGTTCAGTCTCTAACCCTGGTTCTGTCTCTGTCTCTAACCCTGGTTCTGTCTCTAACCATTTT
>NC_088401.1:3142667-3157667 GCF_034236695.1 Oncorhynchus nerka | reverse complement strand
TTATTATTTTTGTTGTTGTTATAACAATGTTATACGTTTGTTTGTTTTACGTTGTGTGTGTATTTTTTATAATTAACTTACTTTGAGAAGTGAATCAACCAATGTTTTAATCTTAGACCCTTTGTATCGATCAACTTGGACAGCATACAGGCTGAAGAGAGAGAGAGAGAGAGAGAGAGAGAGAGAGAGAGAGAGAGAGAGAGAGAGAGAGAGAGAGAGAGAGAGAGAGAGAGGTGAAGAGTATGAAGACGTTTAAACTGCTAAAATGTCTTTCATAAGCCACGGTACACAACATCATAAAGACTCCCTTCCCTTTTGACTGCATGGTGTGTAGTCTTTCTATAGACCAAAATAAGGTTCTAGTACTAAATAGGCGGCCCTTGTACAAAACTATAGCAGCAAATTAGAGAGGGTAGGAGTGTGTGATCAAAAGGCAGGCGGAATAAGCACGGTTCGCCTGCTTCATTCATCCAGCGGCATAGAGTCTCAAGGCCAACAAGCGTATCTCCCCCTGAAAGGGAGTTCCTATTCAATGTGCAGGTGCGAAGTAGTGTTGCACATTCTGCCACATTATGCCAAGGTTGTTAGAGCTCCGTGCTCAGACGTACTAACTATGTGGGCTGATTCGCATTGGAGGGAGTCCGCTCATCCATGAAAGTAAAATAACTTCTCCCCTGAAACTGGGGGACGGACGTTGGTAATCCGAATACTTTGGGGAACATTCAACCTGCCCGCGTCATGAATCATCCACGGCTTTCTCGACTCTACCAATTTCACAACTTGTTGTACATTTTTTTTTCCACGAGTCGACTTTATCGAATGGCTAAGGTGTTGATTTCTGCCACACGTTTGTTGTCAAACTGAAAGAACATATCGCAGGGGGGTGTTAGTCTGAATTTAAACCTCCCTTTATAAAGGACATTATTGAAATACTATTCATAATTAGACAAAGCATTTAATGGTTTTAATAAACCAGTAGACTTGCATACACTAAAAACTAATCTCATATTTATTTTTTGTTTGTTGTTGACGCATGACTTTGCATGACATGAACAATTAAATTCATATTATTTTTTGGGAACCACACGCTTGTATCCTACATTCACGTTTTCCATTTGTGAAGTGTCCTTTTTCTAATTGATATATTGATTTGTTTGGTATTGCACCTGTCTTTTGATTTAGATTGTGAGTTCCGGCCGGGCCTCTCCATGTCTGGTAACTATGACATGAAATGGAACGTTGAATGGGTTCCAGAACTGCCCGCGCGCTAATCCCCCCATTAAAAGAGCTTTATTCAATAATGCAAGACAGTTTCCGGAAGTCGGATTACCGCCTCCATTATTTTGCAAAGAAATTATATTTCACACTCAAACGAGTCTTGGGAAGCTTTGATATGACGCTGAGCGGGCCAGAGACAAGAAAGCAAATGGATTCATTTTATTTTTTTGCGGCATTAGTCCCCAAATTATATACATTTTTAGGTAGGCCTAATCTGTAATTAATTTTAAATGTACTTTAACAAAAATGCCCTTTCTACCATTGAATTCGGATTCTTTCTCCAGTCATTTATTTCTTATTCAGTGAACTATACTTTAAAAACTCCCATGTTCCAGAGTTAAACTAACATTTTAGTCGTTGATTCAACTAACCCTGAGACGGCAGGGTAGCCTAGTGGTTACAGCGTTGGACTAGTAACCGGAAGGTTGCAAGTTCAAACCCCCGAGCTGACATCTGCCGCTGAATACGCCCCTGAACATGCAGTTAACCCACTTTTCCTAGGCCGTCATTGAAAATAAGAATTTGTTCTTAACTGACTTGCCTGGTTAAATAAAGGTAAATAAAAAAATTAAAATGAGCATTTCCTTCATGCATGTGTGAATGGTACTGTATGCAGTGATGCGTAGAATCAGAGCCCTATGTTTCTGATTTCAGTTATTTTTGGTCTAAATAAAAAAATCTAATCAAATGCATTAGTCACAAACACGTGTTTAGCAGATGTTATTGTGTGTGGAGTGAAATGGTTGTGCTTCTCGCTCCGACAGCGCAGTAATATTTAACAAGTAATATCTAACAGTTCCACAACCTATACCCAAAATACACGTACATCTAAGTAAGGAATGGATGAAGACTATATACATATGTGTCAGAGCAGCATTGGACTAGGATACAGTGGCAAATTCATAATGCTGATACTGTTGTCTTCTAGACTGATGTACTGGTAGAATACAGGACGCTCTAACACAAGGGTGTCAAACTCATTCCGTTGAGGGAATAGTCTCTGCGGGTTGTTGGTTGTTGCCTTCAATTAAGCCCTAGAAAACCAGGTGTGGGTTAAGAACCTTAAGGACCTTCATTCATAAATGAAGTGAAAGGGAGGAGGGAAAACCCACAGACTCTCAGCCCACCGTGGAATGAGTTGGACATAAACCCACAGACTCTCAGCCCACCGTGGAATGAGTTGGACATAAACCCACAGACACTCAGCCTACTGTGGAATGAGTTGGACATAAACCCACAGACACTCAGCCTACTGTGGAATGAGTTGGACGTAAACCCACAGACACTCAGCCCACCGTGGAATGAGTTGGACGTAAACCCACAGACACTCAGCATACTGTGGAATGAGTTGGACATAAACCCACAGACACTCAGCCTACTGTGGAATGAGTTGGACGTAAACCCACAGACTCTCAGCCCACCGTGGAATGAGTTGGACGTAAACCCACAGACTCTCAGCTCACCGTGGAATGAGTTGGACATAAACCCACAGACTCTCAGCCCACCGTGGAATGAGTTGGACATAAACCCACAGACACTCAGCCTACTGTGGAATGAGTTGGACATAAACCCACAGACACTCAGCCTACTGTGGAATGAGTTGGACGTAAACCCACAGACTCTCAGCCCACCGTGGAATGAGTTGGACGTAAACCCACAGACTCTCAGCCCACTATGGAATGAGTTGGACCTAAACCCACAGACACTCAGCCCACTATGGAATGAGTTGGACAGCTGTGCTCCAACATGCAGAGAAAAGTCACTTTCACACAAACAAACACACACTCACGCATCTTATGGTTGGTGATAGGAAGAAACAGGAGATGGAGCTGAACCCTGACCCTTTGTGTTACACAAGGAAAAGGAGAGTTAACTTACTTGAAATACTTAGTAATGATGGGCACACGTCTCCCTTAACACTGCTGAACCAGCCTTCCCCTTTACACTGCCCAACCAGCCTTCCCCTTTACACTGCCCAACCAGCCTTCCCCTTTACACTGCCCAACCAGCCTTCCCCTTTACACTGCCCAACCAGCCTTCCCCTTTACACTGCCCAACCAGCCTTCCTTAACACTGCTCAACCAGCCTTCCCCTTTACACTGCCCAACCAGCCTTCCCCTTTACACTGCTCAACCAGCCTTCCCCTTTACCCTGCCCAACCAGCCTTCCCCTTTACACTGCCCAACCAGCCTTCCCCTTTACACTGCCCAACCAGCCTTCCCCTTTACACTGCCCAACCAGCCTTCCTTAACACTGCCCAACCAGCCTTCCTTAACACTGCCCAACCAGCCTTCCCATTTACACTGCCCAACCAGCCTTCCCCTTTACACTGTCCAACCAGCCTTCCCGTTTACACTGCCCAACCAGCCTTCCCCTTTACACTGCCCAACCAACCTTCCCCTTTACACTGCCCAACCAGCCTTCCCCTTTCCACTGCTCAACCAGCCTTCCCCTTTACACTGCCCAACCAGCCTTCCCGTTTACACTGCCCAACCAGCCTTCCCCTTTACACTGCCCAACCAGCCTTCCCCTTTACACTGCCCAACCAGCCTTCCCCTTTACACTGCCCAACCAGCCTTCCCCTTTACACTGCCCAACCAGCCTTCCCCTTTACACTGCCCAACCAGCCTTCCCTTTACACTGCCCAACCAGCCTTCCCTTTACACTGCCCAACCAGGCTTCCCCTTTACACTGCCCAACCAGCCTTCCCCTTTACACTGCCCAACCAGCCTTCCCGTTTACACTGCCCAACCAGCCTTCCCCTTTCCACTGCCCAACCAGCCTTCCCCTTTCCACTGCCCAACCAGCCTTCCTTAACACTGCCCAACCAGCCTTCCCGTTTACACTGCCCAACCAGCCTTCCCCTTTACACTGCTCAACCAGCCTTCCCCTTTACACTGCCCAACCAGCCTTCCCCTTTACACTGCTGAACCAGCCTTCCCCTTTACACTGCCCAACCAGCCTTCCCCTTTACACTGCCCAACCAGCCTTCCCCTTTACACTGCCCAACCAGCCTTCCCCTTTACACTGCCCAACCAGCCTTCCTTAACACTGCCCAACCAGCCTTCCCCTTTCCACTGCCCAACCAACCTTCCCGTTTACACTGCTCAACCAGCCTTCCCCTTTACACTAATCAACCAGCCTTCCCCTTTACACTGCCCAACCAGCCTTCCCCTTTACACTGCCCAACCAGCCTTCCTTAACACTGCCCAACCAGCCTTCCCGTTTACACTGCCCAACCAGCCTTCCCCTTTACACTGCTCAACCAGCCTTCCCCTTTACACTGCCCAACCAGCCTTCCCCTTTCCACTGCCCAACCAGCCTTCCCCTTTACACTGCCCAACCAGCCTTCCCCTTTACACTGCTCAACCAGCCTTCCCCTTTACACTGCCCAACCAGCCTTCCCCTTTACACTGCCCAACCAGCCTTCCCCTTTACACTGCCCAACCAGCCTTCCCATTTACACTGCCCAACCAGCCTTCCCCTTTACACTGCCCAACCAGCCTTCCTTAACACTGCCCAACCAGCCTTCCCCTTTACACTGCCCAACCAGCCTTCCTTAACACTGCCCAACCAGCCTTCCCCTTTACACTGCCCAACCAGCCTTCCCCTTTCCACTGCCCAACCAGCCTTCCTTAACACTGCCCAACCAGCCTTCCCCTTTACACTGCTCAACCAGCCTTCCCCTTTCGACTGCCCAACCAGCCTTCCCCTTTACACTGCCCAACCAGCCTTCCCCTTTACACTGCCCAACCAGCCTTCCCCTTTCCACTGCCTAACCAGCCTTCCCCTTTACACTGCCCAACCAGCCTTCCCCTTTACACTGCCCAACCAGCCTTCCCCTTTACACTGCCCAACCAGCCTTCCCCTTTACACTGCCCAACCAACCTTCCCCTTTACACTGCCCAACCAGCCTTCCCTTTACACTGCCCAACCAGCCTTCCCTTTACACTGCCCAACCAGCCTTCCCCTTTACACTGCCCAACCAGCCTTCCCCTTTCCACTGCCCAAACAGCCTTCCCTTTCCACTGCCCAACCAGCCTTCCCTTTACACTGCCCAACCAACCTTCCCTTTACACTGCCCAACCAGCCTTCCCTTTACACTGCTCAACCAGCCTTCCCCTTTACACTGCCCAACCAGCCTTCCCTTTACACTGCCCAACCAGCCTTCCCATTTACACTGCCCAACCAGCCTTCCCTTTACACTGCCCAACCAGCCTTCCCCTTTACACTGCCCAACCAGCCTTCCCTTTACACTGCCCAACCAGCCTTCCCTTTACACTGCCCAACCAGCCTTCCCCTTTACACTGCCCAACCAGCCTTCCTTTACACTGCCCAACCAGCCTTCCCCTTTACACTGCCCAACCAGCCTTCCCTTTGCACTGCCCAACCAGCCTTCCCCTTTACACTGCCCAACCAGCCTTCCCTTTACACTGCCCAACCAGCCTTCCCTTTACACTGCCCAACCAGCCTTCCCTTTACACTGCCCAACCAGCCTTCCCTTTACACTGCCCAACCAGCCTTCCTTTACACTGCCCAACCAGCCTTCCCCTTTACACTGCCCAACCAGCCTTCCCCTTTGCACTGCCCAACCAGCCTTCCCCTTTACACTGCCCAACCAGCCTTCCCTTTACACTGCCCAACCAGCCTTCCCTTTACACTGCCCAACCAGCCTTCCCTTTACACTGCCCAACCAGCCTTCCCTTTACACTGCCCAACCAGCCTTCCCCTTTACACTGCCCAACCAGCCTTCCTTAACACTGCCCAACCAGCCTTCCCCTTTACACTGCCCAACCAACCTTCCCATTTACACTGCCCAACCAGCCTTCCCCTTTACACTGCCCAACCAGCCTTCCTTTACACTGCCCAACCAGCCTTCCCATTTACACTGCCCAACCAGCCTTCCCCTTTACACTGCCCTCATGAAGCTATAGAGTTGCTGACGGTCCTCATGAAGCTATAGAGGTGCTGACGGTCCTCATGAAGCTATAGAGATGCTGATGGTCCTCATGAAGCTATAGAGGTGCTGACGGTCCTCATGAAGCTATAGAGATGCCAACCAGTCCTCATGAAGCTATAGAGATGCTGACGGTCCTCATGAAGCTATAGAGATGCACGGTCCTCATGAAGCTATAGAGATGCTACACGGTCCTCATGAAGCTATAGAGGTGCTGACGGTCCTCATGAAGCTATAGAGGTGCTGACGGTCCCCATGAAGCTATAGAGGTGCTGACTTACAGTCCTCATGAAGCTATAGAGATGCCAACCGGTCCCTCATGAAGCTATAGAGGTGCTGACTTACAGTCCTCATGAAGCTATAGAGGTGCTGACTTACAGTCCTCATGAAGCTATAAAGGTGCTGACGGTCCTCATGAAGCTATAGAGGTGCTGACGGTCCTCATGAAGCTATAGAGATGCTGATGGTCCTCATGAAGCTATAGAGCTGCTGACGGTCCTCATGAAGCTATAGAGATGCTGACGGTCCTCATGAAGCTATAGAGATGCTGACGGTCCTCATGAAGCTATAGAGATGCTGACGGTCCTCATGAAGCTATAGAGATGCTGACGGTCCTCATGAAGCTATAGAGGTGCTGACGGTCCTCATGAAGCTATAGAGGTGCTGACGGTCCCCATGAAGCTATAGAGGTGCTGACTTACAGTCCTCATGAAGCTATAGAGATGCTGACGGTCCTCATGAAGCTATAGAGGTGCTGACTTACAGTCCTCATGAAGCTATAGAGGTGCTGACTTACAGTCCTCATGAAGCTATAAAGGTGCTGACGGTCCTCATGAAGCTATAGAGGTGCTGACGGTCCCCATGAAGCTATAGAGGTGCTGACTTACAGTCCTCATGAAGCTATAGAGATGCTGACGGTCCTCATGAAGCTATAGAGGTGCTGACTTACAGTCCTCATGAAGCTATAGAGGTGCTGACGGTCCTCATGAAGCTATAGAGATGCTGATGGTCCTCATGAAGCTATAGAGGTGCTGACGGTCCTCATGAAGCTATAGAGATGCTGACTTACAGTCCTCATGAAGCTATAGAGGTGCTGACTTACAGTCCTCATGAAGCTATAGAGATGCTGACGGTCCTCATGAAGCTATAGAGGTGCTGACTTGCAGTCCTCATGAAGCTATAGAGGTGCTGACTTACAGTCCTCATGAAGCTATAGAGGTGCAGACGGTCCTCATGAAGCTAGAGGTGCTGACTGACGGTCCACATGAAGCTATAGAGATGCTGACTGTATACTTCTTGACCCCAGGGCGTGGCTGTGTCTTTGTACTAGTTATATTGGCCTATAGTTGCGACTGAGGGGTGATCAATATATGGTTGTAACTGTTTCTCATGTTTTGGGCTCCCCTAGTCTAAGGTAGTAACAGACATGTATGACTTAAGTACATGCTTGCGGCTTCCCTAGTATAATGTAATAACGGACCTGTGGGTTATGAGTTAAGTACATTTGCAGGGTACAGGGCTGAGCTGCAAAGTTTTCAGAATTTGATGAAAACGGCAATCTACTTTATTTCAATTCAACCATGCGTTATAGTTTGTTCTCTTACTACTTCTCTTTATTTCTCTCTTCTCTCTCTCTCTCTCTCTCTCTCTCTCTCTCTCTCTCTCTCTCTCCCACACACACACACACACACACACATACACACACACGCACACACACGCACACACACACATACACACACACTTGTATTCGCGTACACCCTCTCCAAACATGCACGGTCAATGTTGTTTTTGCATGCAGTGCAGAAACGGTGTATTCTCACCAATAAGTATTAGTGTTGAATAATTACAGTTTTTTTTTTAAATATATACCATTCTGTCAGCCCTTGTCTCCCCTTTGACGGCTGGATCTTAAAGCGTTGTAAGGCGCAACAGAGACGAGTCGAACACATCAGTGACAAAGAAGGCTTTCCGTGTCATCAGCGTCGTTCGGACGACGTGGAAGAATTGCTCAGATAATAAAGTCCTGCTTCAAAGACTCCTCGCTTCAATTGAGACCCAACTATCTTTTACCTCTTTGGGGGCACAAGAGCTGGTGCTATGGAGAGGACTGTTTGGTTCTTTTTGGTTGTTGTAGTGTTTATTATTCATTCTTTTCTGTGGGGCACTTGGACAGAGTAAACGGCAATACAAGCACCAAAGGAACTCTAAACGTATGAGACAGTGGGGACTCCCGCCTTGTTCGTGCCTTAGAATGGCTAATGTTCTGCAGTGGGTTCTGCATACTCTCAGCCTCTAGAAAACAAATGTACGCCTCAGATCCTAGTAAAAGCATGTGTGTACCTGTCTTAATTAGTGTATAACATTTCCCGGTGTATGTTTGACATGATGGAATAAATTAAGACACAAACCCATTTATAGGCTATTAATTGTATTTTATTTTATTGTAAGATACATTTTCATTCATTTTGAAATAATATTACATTTTTGCTGCCCCAAACGCCCATGTGCTCTACGGTCAGCTCAGTCACATAGGGAAGGTTGTTTCCCAATAGGCTACCTGTTCCCAACGGCTTTCGACCATCTCTACAATCACTATTAGCTTGTGCTTATCCCCCTCAGTCCAAAACACCAGGATATATCATACTGGTTTTGGAGAAAGCAGAACCCGCTAACTCCAGCCTCCGTTCACAGAACCCACTAACTCCAGCCTCCGTTCACAGAACCCACTAACTACAGCCTCAGTTCACAGAACCCACTAACTCCAGCCTCCGTTCACAGAACCAGCTAACTCCAGCCTCCGTTCACAGAACCCACTAACTCCAGCCTCCGTTCACAGAACCAGCTAACTCCAGCCTCCGTTCACAGAACCCACTAACTCCAGCCTCCGTTCACAGAACCAGCTAACTCCAGCCTCCGTTCACAGAACCCACTAACTACAGCCTCCGTTCACAGAACCCACTAACTCCAGCCTCCGTTCACAGAACCCACTAACTCCAGCCTCCGTTCACAGAACCCACTAACTCCAGCCTCCGTTCACAGAACCCACTAACTCCAGCCTCCGTTCACAGAACCCACTAACTCCAGCCTCCGTTCACAGAACCCACTAACTACAGCCTCCGTTCACCGAACCAGCTAACTCCAGCCTCAGTTCACAGGACACATACAAGAAGCTATGCAATGCAAGTCTATTATTGTGGGAATAAGTGCGTAATTCTAGCGGCTTCTCTTTTGATAGTTCTAAAAAATATAGCAAAAGAATATTTTATCCTTATATTGGATCGAAAGACCATAGATGACCGTTTCCTACCCCATGGACAGCAAATATTACATTCCTTTGAAGAGGCGCTGAAGTCCTCGGACATGGCCCCATATTATTCGAGTTTGACTCGGCTATTGCTATAGAAATCTTAATTCACCGTGAGGACTCACCGTCATGAAGAAATGGCTCTTTGTGTTAAAAGATCTTTGAAGTCTGGATGAGAATATAGCCTTTCATCAAATGCTGCCCTCATCTTCCTTGCATAAAATCACACTTTATCTAAGAGAGAAATAGAGCCGCACAAACAAGACTTGGACATGTGAATAAATATATATATAAAAAAAAAATGTAATATGGATTTTCTTTTAAAGAATCGCTTTGTATTTTTCCACTATTCAGGGGTGAGGAAAGTTTAGAGTAAGCGAATTGTAAATATAATACCTAGGAGGTGGGATCTTTTCAATGTGTCTTTATGCGGATTTAAATGTTGAAATGTCTACACGTTGGCAAGAAGCTGTAGCAGTAGAAATGACAGCAAAAAAAGAAAAAACATCGTTCAAACGTAACAAAAATATCCTACTGAACGTTAGGTTTGAAGTGCTCCGGGTACAACATGTTTTGTTCCTTATGGGCTCTACCTTATAGAAAGATGAGACATAATAAGTCACCAATGGCAATAAGGCTCGCTGTTGAATATAGTGATAGAACAATCTCTCTGTATTTTGTCTCATGATTCCTTAAAAAAAAAGGATCGGTGTTAATCTGCTCTGCTGCGTTATAAAGTTATGCACGAGTCGTCTAAACCGTGAGGCTGATAGCGTTTTACAGAACCTGTGATATATTCGTTTTTAACTGTACCCTCGTAGTATATGCATTTAAATAAATCATTGTAAATATCAATGTTAAAAAGTAAAGACCCAGAAAAGTAAAATAGCAATTTTATCATACAGGTTTTATTCAAAATACTGACAAATTACAACGCAGTTGGTAACACATTTCGAGGGTCTTTTCTCGGTAGGACAACATTTTTATAAAAATGCATTAATAACAAATAATGACAAGAATGACCAAATCACAAAATGGACCACGTTGACCAAACATTTATGAATGTAATATCAAATAGACTATATCAAAACAATCAATAGGAAAAAATATGTCTGTATGAAACTCAAAACTTCTCAATTATTTCATTTATACAAATAAGAGTAGCAAACAATTAAAATGGCTGAAAGATCAAAGCTTACAGCATTACTGTTATTAACACATTGAATTTGAGCAATTTTACAAATGTACATTAACTTATTTTTCATATTGAAAACACTTTGGTTCGATAATACAAAAAATGTTCATGTCAGATTCAAAAAAAAATAAATTAAAAAGATATTGAATTCAAAACTCGATTTACAAAATAATACAACAACATACACAAACATACAATTAACCAGCACGAGACATTTGAACAAATTTACAGAATATTTGTTCATACTCATCCACATGGGGATATAAGAAAGCGATCACAAAACTACAATTTGGCTGTTTCTTATTTTGTCGATATGCCAGTGCATTGAATGATTTGGGCCTTAGAAAATAGACCTTCTCGATATGTTTATTTTCTGAGTCCATGGGCATATTAAAAAATATCTTGGATATATGTTTTATTATTTTCTAGGCCAATTTTGGTTAGTACGCGTCCCTTGGCTCTGGGTGTCTGTAGAGGGCCTCATCCTCGGAATCAGGGCTGGAGGAGCCGCTGGGGGGTGTCTGAGTGCCGCTGGCACCCGAACTATGACAGACGTACCACTCTCTTAAATTGGCGGGCTGGGACGAGGCTGCTGGTTCCGAGAGCGACGAAGACCCTGGCTCTCGGCCTAAGTCCAATGATGGGGACACCAATGACGGGGTTGATGACTCGTAGCCAGAGCTCGGTGGCGGAGATTTGCAGTGGACTTTCATGTGTTTTCGGAGCGAGCTGGGGTGTGTGTAGGATTTGTCACAGCCTCTCACTTTGCAGTTGTAGGGCTTATCGCTGGTGTGCACGTGGGAGTGCTTCTTCCGGTCACTGCTGTTGGCGAAACGTCGGTCACAGCCGTCAAACTCACATTTGAAGGGTTTCTCACCTGAAATAAGGGAACATAAGTTAGGCGTTGGATCCAGAAAACCCAAAGGCATAAACTAAAACCGCTGCTCTATTTTTGGTGGTGACACATGGTCATATAAAACCATACAGGCTTATAGTGTATTGCCTATTGTATGAACCAGCTGAGTTCCTTTAGGACAGCCCAATGAACCAGCTGAGTTCCTTTAGGACAGCCCAATGAACCAGCTGAGTTCCTTTAGGACAGCCCAATGAACCAGCTGAGTTCCTTTAGGACAGCCCAATGAACCAGCTGAGTTCCTTTAGGACAGCCCAAATGAACCAGCTGAGATCCTTTAGGACAGCCCAATGAACCAGCTGAGTTCCTCTAGGACAGCCAAATGAACCAGCTGAGATCCTTTAGGACAGCCAAAAAGGACCAGCTGAGTTCCTTTAGGACAGCCCAATGAACCAGCTGAGTTCCTCTAGGACAGCCAAAAAGGACCAGCTGAGTTCCTTTAGGACAGCCCAATGAACCAGCTGAGTTCCTTTAGGACAGCCCAATGAACCAGCTGAGTTCCTTTAGGACAGCCCAATGAACCAGCTGAGTTCCTTTAGGACAGCCCAATGAACCAGCTGAGTTCCTTTAGGACAGCCCAATGAACCAGCTGAGTTCCTTTAGGACAGCCCAATGAACCAGCTGAGTTCCTTTAGAACAGCCCAATGAACCAGCTGAGTTCCTTTAGGACAGCCCAATGAACCAGCTGAGATCCTTTAGGACAGCCCAAATGAACCAGCTGAGATCCTTTAGGACAGCCAAAAAGGACCAGCTGAGTTCCTTTAGGACAGCCCAATGAACCAGCTGAGTTCCTTTAGGACAGCCCAATGAACCAGCTGAGATCCTTTAGGACAGCCCAAATGAACCAGCTGAGATCCTTTAGGACAGCCCAATGAACCAGCTGAGTTCCTTTAGGACAGCCCAATGAACCAGCTGAGTTCCTTTAGGACAGCCCAATGAACCAGCTGAGATCGCTGTATTTCGGGATGGTAGGCCTACTGTAATTCCACCCCACTAGTGAGTTCATGCTGATGTTGTTTCTTCGTCATTAACATATTATAACAGGCTGCATGTGTTGCACCCGTGAGTGAGAACTTCGTATCAATTGAATTCCTATGTGGTTACAATGTCCCAGTAAGTTTAAATATTTATTGGGGACAGATTGGAGTGACAACAAGTCTTTCAAACATAAATGGGTTATCACTTTCCTTGTCCTTTTGTGTCTGTGTTGCCCTGTCCTTTTGGTCTGTGTTGCCCTGTCCTTTTGGTCTGTGTTGCCCTGTCCTTTTGGTCTGTGTTGCCCTGACCTGTGTTGCCCTGACCTTTTGGTCTGTGTTGCCCTGACCTGTGTTGCCCTGACCTTTTGGTCTGTGTTGCCCTGACCTGTGTTGCCCTGACCTTTTGGTCTGTGTTGCCCTGACCTGTGTTGCCCTGACCTTTTGGTCTGTGTTGCCCTGACCTGTGTTGCCCTGTCCTTTTGGTCTGTGTTGCCCTGACCTGTGTTGCCCTGACCTTTTGGTCTGTGTTGCCCTGACCTGTTTTGCCCTGACCTTTTGGTCTGTGTTGCCCTGACCTGTTTTGCCCTGACCTTTTGGTCTGTGTTGCCCTGACCTGTGTTGCCCTGTCGTCCTGGTCTGTTGCCTTGTCCTTCTGGTCTGTTTTGCCCTGTAGTCACTGCCAGTTTGGATGCCTTTGTTAAGGCCTCTAGAAGTGTATGTGATATTAAAATACCAAATATTCAGTAATATACTGTAACGTGTGAACGCTTTGCCTAGCAACCAACCTGCGTACACCAATCCCTTGTAAATTACAGTAAAATACCATGTAATACAAACCCCTTCCTCTCGACAGATTTTTATTCATTCATTCAATTCCGATTACTTTTTATTATAGTATAACGCAGTCAATTCTACGATATTGTACTGTGTGTCATTACACAATACTTGCTTTCATACAATAGTTGTAATTTATATTACAGTGCGTGTATTGTAAATGACACCTTCTTAAATAACGATACCAAAGCATTTACTGTGTAATGAAATAGAGCATTTTACTCTCCACAGAGCTACAGCTTGATTGGCCTGTAATGTCTAGCTTCTATGTAGCCTGTACAGCATAACCTGGCAAAACCATAATGGTTGAATTAATTACTCTGAAATCATCCTATGCTGATCTCTCTCCGATGCAAGGCGGCGTTGTCAGGCAGCTAGGCTCTTAGCTACAGAGAATATATAATTGCTCAGTCTAATTACACATGCACGTTGAATATCAATTTGACCTTCAGCTGTTGGGCTGAGAGAGCAAATCAGGGACATTAGTGTAGTACAAGAGCATGTCTCGGGAACACACCCCAGGGGAAGCCCAGTCATAACCACAGATCCGGGTAGGTTTTAAACATGATACCCTGGACCAGAGGCCCTTGGGAATCAACACACGCACAAATCATTTAACAGATTTCTACTTAAGTAATGTGAGCAAACGATATGAATAATACATGTGGAGGAAGGAAAGAGGCAGCAGAGGCAAAGAGTCATATTCACCATAAAGGAATCAGAGTCATATTCACCATAAAGGAATCAGAGTCATATTCACCATAAAGGAATCCGAGTCATAAAGGAATCAGAATCATATTATGTGCAGTTCAGACTCATCAAGGCCCTAAGGAAGGCTTTTCATTTGGGTCGCTGGCCCAACCAGGAGACACGCGGCCATATTTGTTCAGGAAAAAAATGACTCTCTTCATGTCATTATCTCTAGTGGAATGAAACTACAATGGCACTAAGCTACATTACACGTGTCCATCAAGTAATAGTGTAGGCATGCTGGATAAGCAGGTCAGTGTGATTGCCCTGCCTGTTACACTGCTATATGGCTCCTCCTCCTCTCCTGCTGCCCTGCCTGTTACACTGCTATATGGCTCCTCCTCCTCTCCTGCTACCCTGCCTGTTACACTGCTAATGGCTCCTCCTCCTCTCCTGCTACCCTGCCTGTTACACTGCTAATGGCTCCTCCTCCTCTCCTGATGCCCTGCCTCTTACACTGCTATATGGCTCCTCCTCCTCTCCTGCTACCCTGCCTGTTACACTGCTATATGGCTCCTCCTCCTCTCCTGCTACCCTGCCTGTTACACTGCTATATGGCTCCTCCTCCTCTCCTGCTACCCTGCCTGTTACACTGCTAATGGCTCCTCCTCCTCTCCTGCTGCCCTGCCTGTTACACTGCTATATGGCTCCTCCTCTCCTGCTGCCCTGCCTGTTACACTGCTATATGGCTCCTCCTCCTCTCCTGCTGCCCTGCCTGTTACACTGCTATATGGCTCCTCCTCCTCTCCTGCTGACCTGCCTGTTACACTGCTATATGGCTCCTCCTCCTCT
>NC_088401.1:3135167-3137667 GCF_034236695.1 Oncorhynchus nerka | reverse complement strand
TGTTTAGGCTAATCAGGCTCAGTGTCATGCCAACGTTTTGGTAGCTTAATTTTTTTTTTTTTGAAATGGCATGATCCAAATATCACATTTAGAAAGAATAAAACAAACATTTATATATATATATATATATATCGAAATAATTATTAAATAAATACTGCTTTCAGGGATTTGGCAATTGGTTCAATGACATTTGAAATCATATGTTTTCCCCTTTTTGTTTTACGCTGCGGCTGCTGTATATATTCTCACAACAACTACATTTCATTTATATGCCATTTCAAATAGAAATGTTATGCCATTTCAAATAGAAATGTTATGCCATTTCAAATAGAAATGTTATGCAATTTCAAATAGAAATGTTATGCAATTTCAAATAGAAATGTTATGCAATTTCAAATATAAATGTGAACTGAGCTCTAGTGTTGAATGGGGTTCAACCCATAAATTCAAATCGTAACCTTGCTCAATGCTGGAGGAGATGCAACCTTTACCGATGTCTCTGAAACGGAAATAAAGTCACTGACCTGTGTGAGTCCTCTTGTGGATCTTCAGGTTTTCCGATCGAGCAAATACTTTTCCACAGCCGGGGAAGGGACATGGGAATGGTTTCTCTCCGGTGTGCACTCTGATATGATTTACCAGTTTGTACTTGGCTTTAAATGGCTTTCCTTCTCTGGGACACTCTTCCCAGAAGCAGATATGGTTTGCCATCTCCGGGCCACCGACATGCTCCACCGTCACATGAGTTACTAGCTCGTGCATCGTGCTGTAAGTTTTTGAGCAGAGTTTCTTCGGCGACAGTTCCGGTTCATGCCACTTGCAGATGAGTTCTTGCTTTATTGGCTGCCTCATGTAGCGGAAGAATGCACCGGCTCCGTGATGCTGAGCGCCGAGGTTCATGTTCAGATGGTTCAGACCGCCGTAGCCATGTATTGTCGAGGCGGAGAACGGATCAGCCCTGGAGCTCGCCACTTGACTCAAGTGATCAGACCTAACGTACATTTCGCTAGGTATTCCTAACCTTATTTGTCCATTCATGGCTTGGCCACCTGGTGCTCCGCTAGATGACTGCTCATGGTGGAGTCCGGAGAAGAGGGCATGGCTACCAGCATCAGGGTGATGGCCGTAGTGTCCCGGATAGCTACCTGTTGTTGAGACAAACATTCCGTGATGAGAGGTTGAACCGGGGCTCTGGTCGGTCAGTACCGGCATGGCTTGAGCTGTCAGATCCCTCCGAATGAGGAAATCCCTACCTGCGGCTGCGGATAACGCCTGGGCCGTGTGGGACATGGAATAAGGGACGGTCGCCGCCTGCACCGGGCCAAAAGCTCCCGTTTGACTGGAGACCACTTCACTGTGGCCTGCCATATGATGATTGTGGTGGTGATGGTGGTGTGGGTAATGATGGGCTGGGCTGATTTTGAGGGCCGCGGAGTGCCCCATGTGTTCTGGCCCAAATGGACTCGGCCCCAGGCGGGGTTTCGCAGTAATCTCCCCAGGGTGCGAGTGAGCCATTGAGTGTGGATGGCTGCTGAACCCCGGGAAGCCTGTCACGCTCTGAGGGGTATGGTGGTGATGATGGTGATGGTGGTGCGCCCCTACCAAGTCAACTAATCTCAGCGCCGTGTTCCGTTTGGAAATCGCAGGGTCCATCATAGGGCTTCCCAAAGCATTCATGTTCATTACTCCTAATTCTAGAATAACTTGACAGCAGGCAAAATAACAATGATGACAAATATATTTTAATTGCAATGAAAAATATAGAAAAACAAACTAAAACATATATTAAAAAAGTTGGAAAGTTATGATTCTATCTCAGTGGCTGCATGGAATCCCATTCGGTTGGCCGGCAGCAGCAGGACGCTTTGATAGTGAATAGAGATTCATGGTAGGCGCTGCAGCCCGTGGAGCTAAACAATCACCCTGACTTCTAATTGGTCAGAGCCCCGTGATTGACGTCACTTGTGACAAGTCTCCAATGTGAACAAAATGTTTTAGCGACAGCAAGCAGGCAGAGCGCCTGCGCAGAGCCTCAGGCAAAACATAAAAAATGTAGTTGTTATGCAAAGGTTATTGTACTTTAAACTAATCTCCAAAAGTTAAACCGTTACACCAAAACCATAACTGTCATATTTTACTACTGAGTGACTAAGAGTTATGGAAGTGCAATATACCCAATGTAGCCTGAATAACACCTAGCCTACAGTACACATGAAAATAATGCAGTAGAGCCTCTAAGGTTATAGCTGATAATCAATAGAGAGATATCTTCATTTCGGTACATATTTTACGAAAATATGTCATTGAAATTCATAAAATGTATGCAAAGTCGGAAAATGTGTGCATCAAAGTACCGGATATCTTTTCGAACATAGACTAGACTAGTCCTTTTGTCAAAAGCAATTTTCTGCGGTTCGGAGTTTTTACGCGGTTCGGAGTTCACTCAATGGCCCAAAATGATCCGGTAAAATAAAGAAACATTTTTTTTACACGTTTTCCC